>NC_083763.1:55168005-55468005 GCF_963514075.1 Conger conger
TGTGATTACTCAGGCACTGGAAATACACTGTGTGTGTGCGCGTGTGTGTGTGCGCGAGTGTGTGTTTCAACCGTCCAAATTCTCCGAAAACAACCTCTCTCATTTCTACAATTTCAAATACACATGATACCTCGTGTAAATAAGACAGATTCAGAGTTGCTGTAAGGTGTATTTCTTCACTTTGAAGGAGGTAGGCTACTGACTACAGGCTAGTCTTTACGCTAAGCTAACACATTATGCTAACATGGAAACTGAGCCAGTGAATGCACAAAAATTAAAAAGAAATCAAACTTCTCGTCTTAAGTCTGAGTAAGTCGGGAAAAAAAAGGTATATTTCCCAAAATGTTGGAGGTGAAGGTAACGCTTCAATGACCATATCCAATATGGCGGCCTTCCCATGTTGCCTAAATGATCACACAGCATGCCTACCCATGAGTCTCTGTTAGATATTAAGTCTGACAGAGCTTGAGCACAATAGGGACCACATACGTATACTCTTTCAAACTATTACAACTAAATGTGCTCCATCTTGGTTCAATTTACACCAGTTCACATTGGCATGGAAAAGTGGTAAGAAAGCTGGCCAACCAGAAAACCCTGAGTGAATAATTGACTCTACATTGATGCAAATTACCTGTAAAATGCCCAGTAAGGGGTTCTGGTCTACCTGGTAATTACAACACAAAAACACATTTTTTAGATAAACAGGTTCTCAAATTCCAAAAGTGCATTGCGTCAACAGACACCTGATTCTATTCAGTCAAACAGATGGGAATTTAACAAACATTCTCAGTAGAATGTGCATGTGTGACTTATGCACGTTCTCATTTAATGAAATGACAGTCTCAATCACTACATAACGTGGATTGCCACACAAATGCTTCAATCTGAATAATGTGCTACGCACAACCAATAGGCATCCACACAACGCTCTTTTTTTATGTAGGGGCCATTATGTCATATCCCTTTAAGTTATATTACTTGCAAAAACATTGCTACAAATTTTAAATGTTACGATACAGTTCATTGTTACAATAACAATTCAATTCTGACAGTTTCGCAAACTGTGCGGGTCAATAAAAACACGGGACTTCATAGACTGGGGCCACAGACAGTGTTTGTTACTTTATTTTACGGTCTGCTTTCCAATATGAGCTCAATATGTGAAGAATCATCCAACACACCACATAACTCGAACAACACTCGAATATTTTGAAACGGCACTGGTCGCAAAACGCTGAAATCTTTAATGCAAGGAGGGGACAGAACTAATACCCTCGTTAGTCAGACCGCTGCTCTGTAACGATCATATTACTCACAGGTGTCTGTCATGTGTGGGTAACGAGACACTATATTCCCCCGACATAGATGGTTGTCATCGAGATACTGCATGCCGTCATGGCAACCGCTCTGGCCTGCTCCATGAATAAATAAGTTATACTTCAATCTACTATTAATGCAGACAATGTGACTGAACAAACCGTCCTTCTTCCTTTAAAGTTATATTAGACAAATATGGAACAAACCTGTGTGTGTGCGCGCGCAGATTTATCAAGTGCCAAGTAGATAAATACATACATGTCATAAGAGGCCAAATGTGTAGTTGTCTCTTGTTGATTTGAAAAGTCGTTTCTAGCCGTTAGGGCTTTGATGCTCTTTAAAGTTGCTATCGTTACACCAAGCGCCACTTCACTGTCAACTGCCACATGATACAGCTTTTAAGCCAGGTTTACAAAGCGATACGCTAATAGTGTACTACAAACAATTGTGCAACACATCTTCTGCAAATGCTGCGATTTTCAAGACAACAATGCAAATAATTATCTACCATTTTGAAATGGTTGCTGCAATCTTAAAACAGAAGGGTTTTTAATCTTAAAACAGGAAGCTGTAATGGATGTTTTTATTTTTAGTACTTGCTAAATAACAATAATTCTGTCAGTGTCACAATACATACATGTAATGTGTCGCACAAGGTGAAAGAAACACAAAGATTCAAACGGACATTGTACCATTTTTGCTAGAAACAGCCTGTTTGTATAACTGTTTGGCTTTTTTCTTTTCCCTCCACTACCATTCGGTTAAACATTAATACTGCAAAACTAAAACAAAACTCGCTTGTGCCCGCGAGGAAAAAAGGTTTCTAGATGAATTGTCCTGGTTGAAACCTTGCGTAAAAAAACAGTTGACAGTCACATGCTGCCACCTAGTGTTTCACAGTCTACATTACATCGAGCACGACTCATTTAAACAGGTCTACCGTCCAATTAGTGCAGTATCTTGGGGTAAAAGGGCCATTCCTATAATTTGCCTCACATGAATATCGGCAATCCTCTAATCTGAGTGTTTTACGTAATCGATAATGCATGGCGGGCTGCCAAAGTAGTCAAAGGAATTTCGGCTTTGTAGCAAAAAGACCAAGGTCCCCGATGTGCAGTTAAATAAAACATTTGCATTTTAATTGCAGATATTCGTATTCAGAACATCCTACATAAAACATACAATAATGGTTTAGTGCATAATCATATATTCGTTTAAGGAAATTAATACTAATTTCTGTATTTTGAGTATGTCCTTTAAGGTACTTCAACAATGCTTGTGTATGTTCGGCAAGATCTGCTGAATAAATAAACTTTAGATTGATTGCAAATTCTGCTAAATAGGTTTAGATCCACGATCAGTTGTTGATTTACTTTAAGTCAGAGCCAAAGGTATGACCACTACATAGATTCCACCAAGACCTGAAATTAACCTGAATCAATCCTATTAAGTCTGTGGTAAAGCTATGCAAATGTAAATATTAGAAATACTATTTTTTTCCTTCTTCTTTTTTAAAAACTTTTTATTATTGACTTTTTTATTATTTGGCTGAGAATAAAAATCTAATACCACAAAGTATCCTGAAAAATGGCCAGTTTTAAAGAGATTAATACCAAATAATGGTCAGTTTGATGGACGCCATACCGCAGGGACAAAATATTAGGGTCAACGAGCAATGATCTACTAACTGCGCACTTTGGGAAATACAATTGTGGCCCCCCAACCTCCAACAACACAATACTGGCTCACGTTTTCTACACTCTGCACCGTAAGCGCCCTCTACTGTTGACAAATTAGATAACACAAATACGTTCTGGCAGAAATTTGAACCACTCTCCCTTGAAGCCAATGTAGCGAGCATACAGTTGGAAAGAGAGGGAAAGGATAAACTCGGTCTTTGAGATAGTTTTCAGGAAGTCGCATTTGCTTTCTATCCTAACGTTGAATAGATGGAGGAAACGCATACAATCAGGAGATCTAAAGTGATATTACAGTAATAATGGCCAGCTAATGCAGGCCTGTTTTTTGTGATGACTTCAGATTGACGTTAATTTAATCTGTCCTGTCTAGAATGAAGAGATTGCAGAACATGGTGTTGTTAGCTGACATTCCAAATAGATACATCTATCCTCCAAGACTTCAGGATAGAATGCAAATTACATGTTGTCTGGATGATAGTGAATATTTTAGGGCAAACTCTTGAATATCTACAAACTTTACCATACTGAGCTCAAAACAAATTATGGGTTTGGGAAAATCTCTGTGATGACACACTGACTAGACTGATACAACATTTAGCACGGATTAGCTTGGTGAGGTTAGGTTTCTTACACCTGTTGGAACCTGTTTCCGTTTATAATCTGTATAAAAATACATATGCAACTGATCAGCTTCCATTACAATGAGATGTCATTGGATATTACTGGGAAGTCAAAGATGCATCAAATATCTTCGCCCCAACCCCATAACTTTAGGACCAAATCAGAAGACTAGGCTGCACTCACAGTGAGAATGGATTCTATTCCCTGGCTCGAAACGCGCTTCCAGAGATCACATGACACCATCCCAGCCGTTCACATCATTTAAGACTGGCATGAACACGTACCTCATTTCCATCTGGCCTTCGGCGGAAGAACGGCGACGCTGTTGTCTGTCTTCCGTGTGTTCTGCTGAATGGTTAAATACGTCGTGCATTTTCATCGCCACCTGTTTCATCACACACATTTTCTACATTCATTGTGCAGCCCTTCGAGACTGTCTAACAGGCCTTTATACATGAAATATATGATAAAATAATGAATAACGTAAATATCTACTCCAATTTTAAGAAAGGGATGTTTAACTCTGCTGCGGTGTCTGCTTGATTTTGTTTTCACCTTTCAAACCAGATGCGCTGAGTTTGCTATGCAATCAACTGCATTACTTAAACAATTAAGGACCGAGTAGCGGTGAAAACAAGCAGAGCCTGCAGCTCGTTAGGACAAGGGCTACAGGTAACTAGATTAATCAAAATAAGCTCCATAACGAAGATAAATATTTAGCAGGGACCCCTGATATCGGGTGCTCAAGGCAACTGCTATGGCAGATTTTTTTAAATAGCTAAACCTGAAAACCGCACCAGTCGTTCCATTAATAGATAGCCTTCGTTCACACACATAGCAGTGAGGCGGC
Organism: Conger conger; assembly: GCF_963514075.1. Classification (NCBI taxonomy): domain Eukaryota; kingdom Metazoa; phylum Chordata; class Actinopteri; order Anguilliformes; family Congridae; genus Conger; species Conger conger. The sequence goes on from NC_083763.1 coordinate 55,172,497, forward strand.
CGCCAGGTTTCCAGTTTAACAAAAACATGCGCTTGCATGCAACGTACTTCTCTATATGAACATGACAGGTTGTAATAATGAAACTATAGTTAACGGCATCTATGTTACATCATAATTTCAGCAACTGTTTGATAGTTTTGTTGCACTGGATGGCCATGGGTGGAAGTGACAACGAGGGGTCACTAAATTGTGTGGTTATTTTCAATAATCGAAAAAATCAGCAGATACATGTTCAGCATTAATAGACTATAGCTTCAATCGAGATACACCTTCAATACTGAATGGTTTCAGGAAATTGCCGTGTTTGAGGCATCTATCCATGATGAATTTGGGAGCCAAATAAAAATGCTGTAACCTGGCTCATACCAAAGGGCGCAGTCGTCTTTTGCTACCAACAGGACAAGCACGACCCTTACATACAGTAGGCTACGACTTTATGATGCAGGATTTTCCATAACGACCGTAACCACCAGTCTAAATGAGGAAGCAAATGACCTCGTCCAGTTTCACTAATCTGTTTACCCGCGACATGTGGGCGGCGGTCTTACATTGCTATGAAAAAAAACAAAAAACTTTTTGGAAACATTCAAGCACTTCCGTGAACATCACATGTATTGTTTCTAATGGTCTCGTTTCCTCTCCTCTGCGCGTAGCCTACTGAGCCCTGCCGATTTGGCGTTTATATATAATTACGCACCACCCAAGGACACCTCAAATTGTATCCAAACTTAACAGCATTATGCTTAGCCTGTTTGACAACACCGGCTTGGCGATGGCTACACAATCGCTTCGACCCCGTAGTTACTTCATTGTGCTAAAAATACCATCAGTACTCTCATCTCGGGAACCGAGATCGAACATACACGCTGTTTGATTCATTATATGAATAATGTAATCGTTTCTTGTGAAAAAACACGGGTGGGTAGTTCCGCACTGTAGTCAGAAGCCGCATCCGCTTCAAACATTAACGTTATTTCTGTAACGGGTGGGTGTATTTGCGGCGCACTCGTTGATCCACCCCCTTTGCACACATTTCTTTCTGGAAAGAAAAGAATACTGCAGTGTGCTGCAGTGTTCGCAACACGTCTCTGGGCAGCGTCAGAACTCACCGAGCATTTAGCCAACACGTTTGGGAATAAATAAGACAAATCTCCTTTTCGATCATCTTATCAATTGAACTTTATATGATTTAAAAAATGCACATTATATCTTTTACCCATTATATCTTTGAAACGTCATGAAGTGAAATGAGCCCATTTCAATGAGATTACAAATGAATTATAGACGATAATTTCAAGGAATGGAATGCAATTTTACGCGATTTGCGGTGCTACACGTATACACGATCATATTCAGCTAACTAGCTATGAATTGGGCTGCGTTGGGGAATGAGATCTTATCGCGAACGTGCACGATATAGCCTACATTTATTAAGGACTTCAACAACATCTGACGTTTATTTTTATAGGTAAATTTAATGATAAAACTAGCAGAACTGGCGAGCGCGTAAAATGCACAGAAGCAATGGCTGGTTGGAAAACAGTCGCTACATATCTACGTTATTTTTCTCCCAAGGTATTATTTTAGGGTGAATGTACGACTTTCTTTCATAAAGTAGTGTATTTAGCCTACCATAAACCCGATGCCGACGGGATCCCCAACTAACGAGGACACTGGGACCGAAAAGGCGGTGTTTTTTGAATCTGCAGTGTTTTCTTTGTGGAATGCATGGATTAGCTCAACAAAGACTATTCAAGGCAGAACTTGTCGAAAATGAAATTTGACACTTGTGGCAACAATGTCATTGTTGACATAGGCTACAGCACAAAAGCTTGATATTCTGCAAAATGTTTTAGGAGGAAGGGTTAGAGCTAGTTACTAATTTTAGTAAGACTAGTACCCTGTTTTGGTAACCATATTTCAGTTGTAAATTTGAACGAAAAATGTCAATAGCTTACATTGAAATAAACTAAAAATTAGACGGATGAATAAACTATATGATGTACTACAGTAGGCAATAGCCAGTCGTAGTCGATGTGAAAAGTGATAGGCTATGCTAAATCAAAAATCGTATTCAATAGGAGAAACAATTGTGAACAATGATAAATCCGACGTCAAACCTCGCACTTAAAAATACAATCAATGTCTTATGTAAATTATCCATTCATATGTGCGCTTTATTAAACATAATTTAGACAACCGCAACAAATAAACATCTGGACAATATTCGGCTGTTTAAAAATAAAGTATAAATAAATACGTCGTAAGAGTCGCAGAGATTGAGGTAAGGGAAGAAAGGGGTAGAGCGCAGGCACAAAATGGAGTTTCAGCCATTTCATTAATCACTGATGGCGCCACCGCCTGAAAGCGCCGCACGTCCTTTTCCACCATGCCCCTCTCCACTGCAACAGTGTAACAAAGACAGTTTGTTGTTCCTCCATGACAGGACATGCGAAAGACAACTTCTCTGCATTGTGAAATGGCGGACCGAGGTGGAGACAAGGGCAGTGAAATCTGACACTGCGCGCTAGTTGCAGCCTCAAAGCGAAAGCTAAGATGTGGAACGCTACCCAGAAGTGGATCTGGACTGCTGCTGGTTAGACAAGAGCTTTGACTGTCTCTTGTGCGGTTCCCGAATAGTTTTCTTGCTGGTCCATTTTTTCTGCAATGTTTTGACCACCCTCGACATACGACTCGGGAACTACTTAAATAAATATATACAGGTGCATCTAAAAAAATATATATATCGTGGAAACGTTCAATATTTCTTGTTGTTATTTCAGAAAGTGAAAATTGTATATATTCTAGACTCACACAGTCCCGAGAAGAGCTCTAATCACCTAATTAACTGAAAACACCTGCAAAGGTTTCCTGTACTTGTAATCTCTCAGTACACACGACCACAATCATGGGGAAGACTGCTGACTTGACACTTATCCAGAAGATACTCATTGACACCCTCCACAAGGAGGGTAAGCCACAGAAGGTCATTGCTGAAAGGGCTGGCTGTTCGCAGAGTGCTGTATCAAAGCATATTCATGGAAAGTTGACTGGAAGGGAAAAGTGTGGTAGGAAAAGGTGCACAATCAACAGGGATGACTGCAGCCTTGAGAGGATTGTCAAGCAAAGCCGATTCAAGAACATGGGGGAGCTTCACAAGGAGTGGACCGAGGCTGGAGTCAGTGCATCAAGAGCCACCACGCACAGACGTGTCCAGGAAATGGGCTACGAGTGTCGCATTCCTAGTGTCAAGCCACTCCTGAACCAGAGACAACGTCAGAAGCGTCTTACCTGGGCTAAGGAGAAAAAGAACTGGACCATTGCTCAGTGGTCCAAAGTCCTCTTTTCAGATGAAAGTACATTTGGCATTTCATTTGGAAATCAAGGTCCCAGAGTTTGGAGGAAGAGTGGAGAGGCACAGAATCCAAGTTGCTTGAAGTCCAGTGAGAGGTTTCCACAGTCAGTGATGATTTGGGGTGCCATGTCATCTGCTGGTGTTGGTTCACTGTGTTTTATCAAGTCCAGAGTCAACGCAGCTGTCTACGAGGAGATTTTAGCTCACTTCATGCTTCCGTCTGTTTACAAGCTTTATGGAGATGGTGATTTCCTTTTCCAGCAGGACTTGACACCTGCACACAGTGCTAAAACTACTAGTAACTGGTTTGCTGACCATGTTATTAATCTGCTTGATTGGCCTGCCAACTCGCCTGACCTGAACCCCATAGAGAATCTATGGGGTATTGTCAAGAGGAAGATGAGAGACACCAGACCCAACAATACAGACGAGCTGAAGGCCGCTATCAAAGCAACCTGGGCTTCCATAACACCTCAGCAGTGCCACAGGCTGATTGCCTCCATGCCATGCCGCATTGATGCAGTAATTCGTGCAAAAGGAGCCCTGACCAAGTATTGAGTGCAGAAATGAACATACTTTTCAGAAGGTCGACATTTCTGTATTATAAATCCTTTTTTTGATTGGTCTTATGTAATATTCCAATATTTTGAGATACTGTATTTTTACATTACATACTGGATTAACATCTGTAAACCGTAATCATCAAGAAAAAGAAAAAAGGCTTGAAATATTTCACTTTGTGTAATGAATCTAGAATATATGAAAGTTACTTTTTAAATTAAATTACGGGGAAAAAAAACTTTTCCATGATATTCAAATGTTTTTAGATGCATCTGTAGGCACACTCAGTGTCCACTTTATTATGTACACTCTTAGCTTGCTCTTAAACACGTGGATACAACTTCATAGATAAAGCATGCATGTATGTAATGACAGGATTTGTTTTGATATTTGAATAGGTATATGGTAAATTATGTTTATGGTTGTGTGGTGTTCATTAGCAACTGTATGGTAACAGGAACCAGAATGATTCACTTGCCAGTTTGAAGTGTGTAAAGTTACTTACAAATAAACTGATTAATTATTGACACTGAGAATAATGTAATGCAGGCATGGTTGCATATGATTGTTGGTGCCAGACATGGTAGCTGGTTGACCAGTTCAGACCAGCTCTCAGCTTGACATGGTTTATCTGGTTGACCAGTTCAGACTAGCTCTAAGCTTGACATGGTTTAGCTGGTTGACCAGTTCAGACCAGCCCCCAGCTCAACAGGGTTTAGCTGGTTGAACAGTTCAGGCCAGCTCCCAGCTTGACATGGTTTGACCATTACATTACATTACATTAATGGCATTTGGCAGACGCTCTTATCCAGAGCGACGTACAACAAAGTGCAAAGTGCATACCCATAACCAGGGATAAGTGCGCTGAAAGACCCTAGAGGGAAGTACAATTTCAACTGCTACCTGCACAACAAAGATAAGGACGAGGGCCAATTTGATTATCAGATGATTTAAATTTAAATTTTATTTTTAAAATCTTAATATTGCAACATGCAACATGCAAAAAAACGCTTACCTAGCCAAACACTGCTTACCTGACCAGCTCAAGCTATGTTTTGAAGCAGCTGGCAGCTGGTTGACCAGCTCATACCCAGCTCGACCAGTTTATGGCCAGGTTGACCAGCTGAATTTTCAAGCTGCCATAGCTGTATTTTACAGTAGGGCATTAGTACCAACTGGGCATCATTTGAATACCATGGCATGCCTTGGAGGACCTTTGGGATTAGGTGGAATGGGTGGTTTGCAGCAGAAACGTGTTGGCAAAAACCTGCAGGAACTGCGCGATACATGCTATGAAGTGAGCATGGAGCTAAATCCCTAGGGAATGTGTTGAACCCATGCCACAAAGGCTGCAATTCAGACTGCTCTAAAGGCAATACCTGGCACTGGATAGGTGTACCTAATAAAGTGGGACTGAGTGTACGCATACACCGATCAGCCACAACATTAAAGCCACCTGCTTAAACCAGTTTTTTTTTCATGATTAAAAATGCTTTAAACTATATCAACATATTTCAAAATGCATGGATATATTTCTATGTAAGGTATGCCACATGCAGTACCATATAATTCCAATGGAGGGAAGGTGGGTGAAACTGGTAGTCTTTATTTTTTTTTCAATATGAAGAATTCTACAGGTCCTGGAGGATCTCTTAAAATAGACGTCATCATGAACACCAGTACGTGCCAAGATATTTAAATAACAAAACAATAGAGCCCCTCACGTGAGATTTCCATTTTAAAAATTAAATAGTTTTGAATGGAATTTGCTGGTGTTCTTACTGCTTATAAGTACACATCATGTACTGAAATATTAAGTTTATACAGTTTATAGAATTTTTCATCATGAAAAAAACTGGTTCAAGCAGGTGGTTTTAATGTTGTGGCTGGTGGGTGTATGTGACACAACTTTTAAAATAAATAAATAAATAATTCATTAAAACAGCACTGGGCTAGCCTGAAAAAAGAAAAGAAAAACGTATTTATTGAAAGTGATAATTCCTTGAGAAAGACAAACCAGGGGCATTATTGTGTTATAAATACACACTGAGCTTGTGCACCATTAGTACTTATTACAGGCTGACTTTTTTGGAGGGAAACTGGGTGGATATTAGCACCCTGCAGTTAATCAGGAGAGGTGGCAGATTCCCTTGCTGGTATGCCAGTAGGTTAAAAGTTATTTATGACAAAATCTGTGGATTAAAGACGCGAGATAACAACCCAGCTAACGTTCTCACAATGTTGCTGCAATGTTGCGGCAATGTTATGACATTGACAAAACATTCCAGGAGCATTGTGGGAACATTTTGTTTGGGCTGGGAAGGAAACCGAAAGGTTGACGCCTAGAAGAAACGAACAGCGCAGGCTAATCCAAGCCCTCGCTATGGAGTGGGAGGACGAGGAATGCAAATAAAAGTTGTGGTCCTGCTCATGTCCATACAAGTCCTGTTCCTGTGTTAGCCCAGAAATGTGGCATTCCTGACTTTCCTAAATGTGAGCTTTCCGTAAATCTATCATGTAATATGCTTTCTTTCCTTTAATCTTGATTTCTCAAATCTGATTAGTTAAACTTGAAAATGAATGTGATGCATAGCTGTCTTGTGTCTTTTCAAAACAGGAAATGGCTCATGATGCAAAGAAAAATAATACTGTGAACTGTTTGATTCGTATCACTAAAATGTCCTTAATATGACTGAATAGACTATTCTGGATGTGCAAACAGCCTAATTTAATATGTGCTCAATATGTGAAACATATCCCCTAAAACCATGGGGTAATACCCTCCCAGAAAACAGGGAAGGTGATATATCTCTTGTCATAACTAAACTGATGTGCTCAAGACCCATTAATCATGACTTGCTTCAAACCATACATTTTATCTCTCTTGTACAGAATGCCAAAGTCATGTTTAGCATTCAGCTATTCTACTTCACTGCACCTGCACTTGGTATTTCCTCCAGGTTAACAAAAGCATTCAACTGTAGCTGGAGAAACATACAATATGTTTGATCTCAACAGGTCTTAGAGAACTATTTTCATGGTGCCCATAACAACACGTACTGTATGCCCTCAACTCCTGTTGCAAGGGATCCATCGAGGGTAACTGCTAGCAAATGCTACGTCCACAGACCTTCCACCTATTGTGATATTAAAAATAACTTCCACATCACATCCCTTTTCTTAAAGCTAGCCTCTATAAATAACATTGTGAAGGGGGTTTCTGGCCCAGGACCGATCCAGCCCTGATTGAGATGAGTAGACGGAAAGCAGTTTTTTATTTTTCTCTCTCATTTTGGCCTGGTTCCCCGCCCTCCCCGGTCATTAGTCACCGCCTTAGAGTAAACTGTTATTCCCAAGTTAATTTTTGTTGTTGCCACTGTGGGGCGTTGAATAACTCCCTGCAGTCCCTCCTTCTCTCACTGCCAATACCATACATGGTCTTGGTTTGAGGGAAAGAGAGAAATGGGAGAGGCTGTTTTTTTTTTTTAGTAGCAGGAAGAAAAAAGAAGGCCTGAAATGCAATGTGAGAGAGGAGGGCCCCTTTTAATGTTTGTCTTTGCAGTACAGGAAGGGCTCTCTCTCTCAACCTCCCCCTCTCTCTCTCTCAAACTCTCCCCCCCACGCTCTCTCTCTCCCTCCTTCACCATCTTTCCCGCTCTTTCTTTCTCTTCCTCCCTCACTCAGTCTCCCCCTCTCCTTCTCTGTTTTACTGCTGGTAATTTAGCACTGAAAGGGTTCTATTAGTGAGGTACGGAGGGCGGGAAAACTGGGTTTTTGAGTGAACTACAGGTTGGATGCCCTTCACGAGTCAAATAGCAGAGCTATGGTGCTAAAATAAAATGGAAGACCTGAGAGTTCATTTAACAAAGCCTTCAAGGCAGTCATTTCTTGGATAATACTGGCTTGCATGAAATAGCAGTTTGTGTGTGTGTGTGTGCCTGTTTTTATGTATATACTGTATATCTGGGTGTGTGTGTGTGTGTGTGTGTGGTAACACAGTTGGGGGAGAGAGACATGCACAATATTCCAATAACCAAATGTTCCAGTTCCCACAGTGAATTTGCAGGCTTTTATTGTGATATCTCAGACTTGAGTCGTCAGCGGAAAAAGAAAAGCAAACAAAAACTAAACAAACTAGCTCTGAGTTGAGCTTAACTAAACTAGAGTCACTCTCTATCATGTCAGGAAGCTAAGCTGATTACTGGTAGTAGGAACGGTGGGCAAAGCAGGCAAAGACACAAAGAGGGGACACACACAGGCAATACAGTAGGCTTGAAATCAGTCAGTGTGTGAAACAATGGTAATGCCCAAAACTCTCCAAAAGCATGAAGGAAATGCAATACTCTCATTAGGCAAACAGCAACTCCTTTCTCCAAACACTTCCCAATGCCAGCTTCTTTTACGTTCAAATGAGCAGTAATCCCGGAACGGTGTATCCAATGAGACTGTGGCATTGGCGATTGGAAAGGGGTGGAGCCAGTGGTGTGGAATATGGACCTTCCACCACCACTCCCCCTGTTTTGACACATACCCCTCCCCTCAGGACCAACTGGGTGGGGCTGAACATTTTCCAGAGCGCATCCCACTGCAACAGGGCATCCGTGTTCCAATGCTTGCCCCTTGACCTGTGAACAGGGTCGCCTGATTTCAAAACCAGGCGAGATGCACAGCTGGAAGCTTACGAATGAGGTGAGGAGCTGTCAGACAAGAGAACTATAGTGGACAAAGAGGACTATAGTCTGCCACCAGGGTAAAGCGCCATCCTACGAGCTAGTATTTTACCAGTCCAGGGCCCAATTAATCGCTAGACCTTTCTTTTCTACTGTAGTGTAGTGCTGTTCCCTTGGCTGCAGTTTCCAGCTGATGTACAGGACGGTATGTTCTTGTCATCACACCTTTCGTGTTAGGACAGCACCCACCCCCACTTCCAAGGCGTCAGTCTATAATGCCATCTCCTTATTAAAGTCTGGAGTGAGCAGGACAAACACAGTTCACAAGGCCCCCTTTAGGTCATCAAGGCTCTCCCCACCTTCGGGGTCCACTTCACAAAGTTGGACTGCAAGTGCTTTGTGAGATCTGTTAGAGGAAATGCTTGCATGGAAAAATCAAGGATGAACCTTCAGTAATGACTGGTGAGGCCATGTCCTGACCCATTACCTGGTAGTTGTCTATGGCCAGTTTCTATAGCCACAATCTTCCATTCTTGTGGCTTTACATTACCCCCTCCAATTGTAAAACCCAAGTATTCAGCTTTGTCGACCCCAACATGCAGTAGGCTCTCATGTCCCTTAAAACTCCCAGCACCTCTTTGAGTTGAGTTAAATGTTCGGTCTATTAGTAGGCAGGGCTCTGTGTAGGCCAAAAGGGAGGACAGTGCATTGATAGAACCTGGTGGGAATAGTAGAATTTGCCTTCCTTGGTCTTACCTGCAAGTAGCCTTTGGTTAGGTCAGGAGAACTGAAAAACCAGGCATCCCCAAGTCACTCTATCAGTTTGACTTAAGGCATAGGATAGGCATCAATTTAGGGCATGCAATAGGCAAATTTGAGAAAAGTCATTGCTAAACTGGATTATCCGTCAGACTTTGGAACCAATATGACAGGACTAGTCCATTCAATGCCTGACCCCTCATCTGCAGCATCTTGTCCAAGGACCTTCATTCTGGGCTTGAACTTGGCAGTGGGCAGAGCAATTGTATCCGCTCTGTTGTGTCTCCTGGGCTTCAGTTATATATTCCCACACCAGCGGCAAGATCATCTTCACTCTCTCCCTCATCTTATTTTTGTGTTCCACCCGGTTGCAGTGGAGGTTGCTTTACTCAGGCCCCCTTTGCACTCCATATCCAGCAGTCCCTTCAACCGTCTCCCATAGAGGACCTCCAAACGGGAGAAACTGTCAAACTGCTGCCAGTTGTCCCCAGGGACTGGAAAAGTGCCACAGGCGAGTTTGGCACCAGTCCCACTTTATTGCAATAACACCCCTGAGTTGTGTCTGCCCTGTCTGGCTTTACTATGGCCCACTCTGCCTACAGCAGGGTAACCATGCTGCCAGAATCAAAGATGGCCTTAGTGTCTTGTCCTGCTACTATTTTAATACAGGAGGTGGGGCACTCTCTTGTGTCTAGCTGGAAGTGAGCCGATGACACACCCAGGGACTATTCACATGAACTGCTGATACAGTTGGCATGGTCTCATCAGGGCTAGGACAGGTATTAGCAAGGTAACCCCTCCCTTGACACTCATAGCAGCTGAACAGAAGTTGTCTTCTCCACACCAGTTCCTTCTCAACTGCCCTGGGAGTCTCTTCTATCTGTGAGTTCTTCTGGAGTTAGTTGAAGTGAGGGGGCCACTAATTTGGAGTTCAGAAGCTCAGTGCTGGGCCTGTTGGGCCTCTATTAACTCGGCTGAGAGGTCAGGGGTCTTTGGATTGCCTTGACTGGCACCTCTCTTCATGTCCGGGCACAGAGCCCATAGGAAACGTCCAGAACAACCTGCTCCAGGATGTTCATCTGGCACTAGCCACACCTTGGTTATTCGCAGCAGCTCAAACATTTGTGCTCAGGCAGATTTGTGTGGGTTGAACCAATCATGTAATCATCGGGCCCTGGTCTGATTGTTGAACTCATATTTGTGCAGGATCTCTCCTTCACTATCATATCATTTTTAGCTTGTTCCCAAGTTAGGACGTGGTATACATTTTGCATCTTGCTGTTCAAGAAGTTGCCCCAGGATCAATATTTATGTTTAAAAAAATGTTTAATTGTCTCACACCTGCCACATACTGTGCCATAGTAACACAGCAAAAAGATGGGGATAGTGTGATGTTTACAATATGACTGAAAACCACACCGAAAAACTGAAGAACGCACACAGCACGTTTGTGTTTGCTTAAGCCCCGAGGAGCTGTCTTCAGGAATCCATTAAGAGGTGCTCATTCATTTGCAGCCAGTCCATTTAATTAGTTTGTAGTCTCATTTGTTAACCTCCTCCATGCCATCAATAAAAGCCAAAGAGTCCAATTAACAGGACAAATAGCCCCTCGTCTTTCAGGATGCACCAGGTAAATGGATTACCAGAGCACTCAGATGTCAGGGCAAACACAACCAGGTTCATCTCTGTGAGAAGAACAAGGCAAGCATTTGGATTGCAGTCAGCAATCCAAGTAAAGCAATCACCCACTGATCCAATTTTCAATAGGATTTTGACTGCGCATGCACACACACACACACACACACACACACAGCAGAAGGGAGAATAAGCATACTGTAAGTACATAAGTATATAAGATTATGAATATGATAAGAACAGGCCAATTTAGCGACCAAAAAAGATTTGTTTTCATCATTAGGAAAGACTCTGGTGGTGTTCTCCCAGCAATGTTAATGTACCTTCTGTAAACTGCTTTGGTTGAATGTGATACAATGGGAGAGAGAGACAGACAGACAGACAGACAGTTTTAGAGAGAGACAGACAGACAGAGAGTCTGTTTGACACTGAGTCAGTGACCTAGGATACCAAACTCCATGTGTGCACTGAACTGTTTTTGACAATAGGAGCAATGGCAGACAATTGGACAGAAGTGCACAGCTTTCAAACCAATGGAGGACATCTGTAGTCATTTCAGCCCAGAAATCAGCCATGCGTCTCAGGAACAACAACATATTCTCAGTGATACAAAACAAAACACCTGTTTCCTATTTAAAAAAAGATTAAATTAACTCTTGATAATTATTCCACACAAAATTTGATTAATATATTTCCATTTTTTATGTTTTGACATTGAGTACGAAACAGAATTTCACGTGTGGATTTGCCAGCACAGTTAATACTGCATTTAGCTGGGTTAATTGACCTGCAATGCCCTGAGCTATGATATTCCTCTCAAAGGAGTTTATTGTCATATGCCACCATGTATGAGCAATACAGTAATGTTTCCTCAGCTATCCTATCTGCCTCTGAATGTATATCACTGTGATCCATTATTATTATTATCGACAGGGTGACATGGCTCAGGCAGTAAGAGCAGTCATCTGGCAGTCGGAGGGTTGCCGGTCCAATCCCCCGCCCGGGCTGTGTCAAAGCAAGACACCTAACCCCCAAATGCTCCTGATGAGCTGGTTGGCGCCTTGCATGGCAGTCAATCGCTGTCGGTGTGTGAGTGTGTGTATGAATGGGTGAATGAGAAGCATCAATTGTACAGCGCTTTGGATAAAGGTGCTATATAAATTCCAACCATTTACCATTTATGTATATTTCATAAAAAGATTAAAACATTACCACTTCTTGATGTGGGATTCTGGAGGTGGAGGTGAACTCACTTTGGTGTTGTTGCTGCTTGATGTTTTAATATACGTGCCATTTCTTGGAGAATTAATTAAATCAATAACATTTTAAATAAATAATGTTTGCCAGGATGAATACACATGCTTAAATATATTCTTCTCAGAAGGCCATTTTGGTGATCTAAAGGGGGCTGTATTTTAAATTCCACCCCACCTGCTCCTATATCAGTATCGAATACCAATACATTTTCACCTGATGCATTTTCTTTGCAGTAGATATTTTTCTTGCCATTATTATGCAGGTGACAAACATTATGCAGATCTTTTTTTATTATGCAGATGCGGCGATGATAGTTTAATTGATGTAAATGGGGTTATTTTTATCTGAGGTTGTGTTCGGTAACAGGGCGACATGGTGGTGCAGAGACTAGTGCTGTCGCCTCATAACAAGAAGGTACTACGTTTGAATCCCAACTGAGGGACCTTCTGTCAGATTCATCCAAAGACATGCAGGTAAGGTTAACTGGAGATTCCGTATTTTCCTTGGGTATGAAGAATGTGTGTGTGTGTGTGTGTGTGTGTGTATGTGTGAATGGTGAGCGGGTCCTGTGACTGTTTGTTGACTGGTCCAGGCTGCATTCCCGCCTTTCGCCAAATGCATGCTGGGATATGCTCCATCCAAAAGTAAATAGATTGATGCTTTTTTTGTTGTATCCTTCAAGGTTCGAGACAATGAGAATTTGCGAAACCAAACAAGCTTGCAGGAAAGCAAACACAAGCATGCAAACTACTTGCCATTAAGACTCGTGGGAGAGGCGAGGCTGTTCTGCGGTAGTGATGCGAAAACAGAAACTGTTTCGGTCCGTCAGTCACAGAACGGAAACCACGACAGCTATAGAGGTGCCCAGGGGCTTCACCTTTCGGTGTTTCCCGCTAAGAATGTGAGAAAATAAAGCTGAGCGAAAATTAAACCACCCGATTATTTCCTTCGATCTTTCATTTCTATCACTGCATTTGAATATAATATACTGGGCAAAACAAAAGATGTTAGTGCAGCCGTTTTAGGCCATTCTGCTACAGTTTGCACAGAGATAGAGAGAGAGAGTGAGAGCTAGAGTGTGATAGAGAGAAGGGAGGAAGAGAAAGGGTAAGCGAGAGAGGGGTAAAGAGGATAAGAGAGAAGGGGAGAGCAAGTAAGATAGGGAGAGCAGCGTATAGGGAGAGAAAGGGAGGGAGAGAGATGGCACGGTGTAGAACATAATAGCAGGCTAAGTATATACAGTATATTTCATTGTCGTGTTTAGTTTGCCATGCTCCAATGGATAGACAAACAAAACCTGAAACAGGGAACACTCCACAATGACACTGCCTCAATTATTCTGTACATTGTCCTTGGGACAGTATTTTAGTTATTGTTAAAAACCTGCTGGGTCATAAAGCGGATTTATGGAGTACACAAATGAAAAGAATGATCACAGGTGGTAAATTACAGTAGAAACATGCCCATGTTCTGTCCTGCTTTGCATAATTACATTTCCTGTTGAATCAAAACACCGAGGAGAAGCAACAGAAGAATAATTTATGTGGCAATACGTCAGGTCCATTGATGGAAATTACACTGAAGAAGACTACATGCTCATTTAAGTTGTAAATATAGGCACAAGCATGCGTAGGAGGTATGATTTAATTGTAATGAATAAAACATAGGTGATAGGAATGTAATTTTTCTCTTTTTTGCTCTTGCTTTTAAGCAATGTCCTTTCATTGCTTAAGCCTTTGAGAGGTCCACAGCATTATTTAATTTGGGTCCCCCCAAAATACTTTAGAATAATTAGGGGGCCCCCTGGTGGTCACGGGGCCCTAAGCAACCGTTTATGTCACTTATTAGGTCAAGCGTCAATGTCCTCTGGTCTCTTTAACAATCCCAACGATGTTTAAATTAACCTACAGTATGGTAGATCTCCAGGAACAGGGTTGGGCAGCCCTGGTGGTGTAGTCTGATAACTGAATGCTGATTATATATTTATGCTTCCATTTAATTTGCAAAGACAGTGGTTTTGCAGGGTTAGTGGTGACAAAATGGGGGACATCTGGTCACCCTGCACCTTGAACTGAACATTCTAATGCTGATGTAACATTCTTAACTGAACATTCTAATGCTGATGTAACATTCTTAACTGAACATTCTAATGCTGATGTAACGTTCTTAACTGAACATTCTAATGCTGATGTAACATTCTTAACTGAACATTCTAATGCTGATGTAACAATCACTACTGATAGTAATAGTTCTAGAACACCAACCTAAAATAAAACATTCAAAAACTACTCTTCAAAGGCTTCAAAGTCACCCAGGGGTCTTCAGATCACTATTATGCTAGTTCCTCCCTGCTACATGCCCAGAGGCTAGTGTTTGTGTTCACTGAGATTCCCCTCTCCTCCAGTCGCGAGGGCCCTCTGTAGAACTGCATGGTCTGTAATTAGGAAAAAGGCCAGCAGGCGAGTGCATGCGGTTCAGCTGCACTGCTGCTAGCGTGGGTGCAGGTGGCACGACAGCAGCTCCAGAGCAGCACAAACACTGAACCGGGAGGAAACCTGTGATATAAAACATGCATACTTTAAAGAGATTATGTGTAACATGATACAGAATCCTTTTGACATTAAGACTCACCCCAGGAAGGTGCACTTTTTTGGAATGTTCACCTGTAGGGAAGGGTCACTTGAAACTCTTTAAAAAAGAGGGAGGTAGGGGTGGGTGGGTTCAAGAACTCAAGTAGCTGTGTTTGAAAATGTACAGGGGTGGCCTAAGGGGAACGACTGCAATTCACCCAGAAAACACAACTATGTAACCCCATTTCTCAGACTCTAACGTTCACACGCTTTTCAGAGAAAAATCTGCAGAATGAAGCCTCCGGTTACCTTTCAACCTCATTCACGGAGAAGGTGTACAGTTACAAAGTACAGCTCCAGTACGCTAGTGACAGCCCTGGTCTGGATTCCTCTTTCACTAGATCAGAGGAGGGCAATTCTGGTTGTGGTGGGCCGGTGTGTATGCAGGTTTTTATTTCCACCAATTACCCTGGCTAAATGAGCTAACAGGCTACGTCAACACTGATTCACTCTTAGATTAGATCACAGTAAAACCTCTCATAAAGGGACACATGCGACTGTCATTCATGCGTTTATCAAATAATGTAGCCAATATGTCAGATGGCGTAAATGTTAGGGCTATTTAAGTAATTAAGACCACAAGTTGGCATCAAAACCAGAAACAAATACAGCCCTCATTGCACACCTCTGATCTTATTTAACTTATTATTTAGCTGATGCTTTTATCCAAACCAACTTACAGTTGATTAGACTAAGCAGGGGACAATCCCCCCTTAAATGCCTTACTCAAGCTATGTGGATCTGTGTGGAACCACAAACCTTCCAGGTCCCAGTGATGTACCTTAACCACTACGCTACAGGCTGCCTAGATCGACACTAAGGGGAAAGATCCGATGGAACCAAACTTGTAACTCTGAGGCTGCAGGTTTAACTCCCAGAGGGGGGCACAGCCGTTGCAGCCCTGAGTAAGGTGCTGAACCCAAACACCTCCCGTTTAAAAAAGGCAGCTGTGTAAACGGCCTGTATGTGAGGAATGTTAGCCGTGTTGCCCTGGACAGGCGTGTCGGCTCAGGGCCTGCAGTGGAGAATGTCAGGATGCTCAGTGGAAATGTTAGCACGTTAGCGCTCTGATGCGTGTTTTCGGGCAGACTGCCAAAGGGCCCCTTGTATGTGGAGGCACATATGTGAAATATGGAGCATGTTGCAGAGGATGCTAACTTAGAAGCTAACGGAGACAGCGCTGGCGCTCGTGTTATCGGTGAAGGGGGACTTACTGAACTCTCCGTCCGTTGCTAAGAGGCATTTGATTTTTGTTTTGATGGCTTTCAACTTGATTTGGCATTTTATTCATTTATCTTTCATTTCAACCTGAGCACTGTTCTATCCCCGCATTTTCTATTTTGGAACCCTATAAAAATATTACATCAGATATTGCAAAGTGCATGTAAGAACACTGAATAGGGACTCCAGATCAATAGCTATTATGTCAGAGATTGTTCAGCTTCACAAACTTTCATGCTTCTACACGAAAGTACTCAACAATGGTCTTATTTAGTGTTTATTCAGCTGTATTATCACTACAGTAGAGAGCTTGGATAACCAGAGAAAATTACTGTTTTATTGGGAAGTTTTAATGGGAATGAAGTTAGGATTTCTTATGCGGTCTGTAGCTGGAAACAACTCATTGACAGGCACCATTACTGGCTCCATATTTATGATCTACCAGTATATCTTATGTAGTTAACAGATTAGAAGCACAGATATACTGTATGGTTTTTTCCCTCTGCATACAATACAGTATCAATCAGATTTTATTTCCCCTTTTAATGCAATGATGATAAGAGCCAATGAAAAGGAGCGAATACGCCAATCACTGTAACATTCTGCAGGGTGAGGTAGCAGACGATGACCTCATCCTGGCGGCCTGTGGGGCAGGACTGCTATGCGGTCGTAAATAACGCGCTCTCCGACTTTATCGCACCTCAGCGAGCCAGAGCAGCCTGCAGTACTGCCTAAGGGCCTGGACAACAGCAGGGGATTCCTCCAAGTACCACTGTGTAAACTTTCCTCTAACAATAAATCCCATTTTTGTCCCTGTGTTGTGATACAATGTGCTGATGTTGTTGATTTACGTCAATGGAAGGCTGTTCTTGTGATATTTACAGGATTTAACAGAAAATGTATTTTAGAGTGCCTTTATATATGCAAAGGTTCATCAGGTCATGAGATAAAAAAAAACAATTATTATTTTAAAGATGATAACAGATTTAGTAGCTTTCTATTATGGGGAAGGTCAATTGAGTGGTAAGTACCAGCCAATCAGAACTAAATAAGTGAGCATCTGCTAACATCATAGTCATAACAAAGCAGTCAAACGCATCCAGAATGAAGGACCATCACGTTTACTTACAGGCCTCGTTGGTTGGTGCAGAATCACATCTATCTTGCAAATGGCCAATTAGGAGATATTAATCAGAAATGCATGCTTGGAAGAGCTTTACTAATAGGCTAATCAGTCCAGTGTCATGCCCCTTCCCTGTCACACACAGAGCTGTGGACACAATGGAGAAGGGGCAACTATGATGAGATCTGCCCCAAAGACACGCTGAAGCGCAGCGACCCGCAGGAGTGGTCTCTGACACTGCCTGCCCTTGTGCGTGACCTTGGTTACGGCTGTGAGTGATGTCATTAACGATGATGTCATGACCTGGCATCAGCTGACTGTCATCCCTGTACAAATACCGGCAGGGGGGAAAGATGGGTACTGACTCTGTAAGGGGGGGGGGGGTTCCATTTATCATTTGTTTTTCAGCTGACTCTTTTATCCAAAGCGACTTAAAGTTGATTAAATCAAGCAGGGGACAATCCCCCCTGAAGCAATGCGAGGTACAATGCACTTTATTGTACATTGCTCTGGATAGGAGCGTCTGCTAAATGCTTGTAATGTAATGTAATGTAATGTAAGGGCCTTGCTCAATGGCCCAACAGCTGTGTGACTTGAACCACCAGTGGCTAGGTCCCAGTCATGCACCTTAGCCACTAGGTAACCTTATCTGAACTTAATATACAGTCATTGAAACGCTAATTCTGTTGTCGCGGTGGGGGGGAAATGTTTTAAGGGGAAAAAAAGAATGTTGAATGTTCTGTTTGAGAATTTCTGTTGAATAAAATAACCATTTAGTCACAAAAAAAAGCAAATTCAGTCATTCTCACATTGTAACATATGCTTTTATTCAGAGCAACTCAGACAGCTTACATTCTGTAACAAACACTCCATTTATACACCTGGATATGTACTGAATCTATTCCGGTTATGTACTTTTCTCAATGGGCAGAACCATAGTTCCTTAGCTAGGTGGGAATCAAACCTACAACCGTTATATTATGTACTTGCAAGCCCACTTCCTTTACAATTGTTCTAAACTGCTACCGGCGAAAATTAAAAAGTTCTGCGTGGAACATTTGTATTTTCTTTCCAAAATTTAATAATAAATCCATAATATTTTTCTTAATTTACTTAATTGCAATGGAACTGATGGGCAGCCCTGTTGGTCTGAGCTTGAAAGGAGTTCATTGTTTGTGGTGCAGGGCAATGTTTGGTCCGAATTCCCTCCTGCAACAAAGCAAACGGTTACAATACGAGGCCTAAAACTTGTGACACAAACAATCACCTTGAATGAACTTGAAGCTGCAGCAGAGAGATTCTCCCTTCTTAGAACAGGACCTTTGCTGTAATGCTGCTATTTCTGACGACGCGGTTTATTTTCAGAACCCACATTTAGAGGAGATACACGTGTACCCCGGCTACAAGCATCTGAAGTGAGCAGTCCTTCTTAAGACCACAGCTGCATTAGTGCCTGAGAATCCCCAGCAGTCCGTTTCATGAGCTGACATGACCGTCACGCAGCGATACCGTCTCGACTGCGAGTGTCTGGAGTTTAAATATAGTGCGAGCAGGTCTGTGTGGTAACCCTCAGCTGCTTCAGCTAATCCAGGGAGCCCCCCCGGCCCCGCTGTGGGGCCCATCGGAGGCCTCTGCCTGCTGGCTCGCATTAAGACGTGCGAGCCAAGGATCTTTGTGAACATGTGCCATCCTGCACAGAATAACCCTGACCCCCCCCCCCCTCTTTCCTCCCTCCCCCACCTACTGAAAACCCTGTCATTTTCCTCTATAATTCAGGGTGGGGAGCAGGGGGTGCTGACAGCTTAATGAGAAGGGGCAAAGCATAGGAAGGCCCTACATGCCCCCCCCCCTCCAAAAAACAAAAAACAGAAAAACAAGTGGCTGATAAGATTCCCTAACCCAGAGTGGAGGCATTGTAAGAGGATAGGTATGTGGTAGATGGGCAGTACTGAGGTAGGCAGTGTGTGTGTGTGTGAGGGCAGGGGGGTGTCAAATTCATTTCAATTCAGTGAAGTCAGAAAATAAATTTCAATGTAATTCATGAAAATTTTAGTTACAATTTAAATTAATCTGTGCATTCACAGAACTGAAAGAACTAACCCTGGCAACTGAATATGTAACCACTCTCCCGTTCACAGCTTATCGAAAAGCACGCTGCTGCTGTTGGTGAGACACTAAAGGTGTTGGTGAGGCGTTACTGTTGGTTGGAACATTCACAGGCACACGAGAAGACAAGAGTACGCCCACAGAACAGGTCCTCTCTGTAATGATCAACATCGCCTCGCACTGCTTTGATTGACAGCACCTTTTGTCCTCTTTTTGCCACCTCGAACCCTGTGAATAATCAGGCCTATCAGTAACAAAAGAGGCTAAAGATACATGGAAATAATCTCCAGTACTACACTACCCATGACGCACTGGGGTCCCGTAGTCTGCTCCTCCATATCAGGTTTTCAGTAGCAGATGAGCCTGGGGGTGTTTCTGGGCAGCAGGAGATACAATACAACCGACCTTGCGGGGAAAATCACATGCTCATGCAATATTCATTCATTCATGAGTGGGAGACGATAGTTTGTGAGGGGGGGAAGAGTGTGTGTGTGTGTGTGTGTGTGTGTGTGTGTGTTTATGTGTGCATGAGTGTGGGAGTGGGTGTGTGTGTGTGAGGGTCAGATGGGTGAATGGGGTACATGCTTATCTTCACCTATGGAAATGCTTGGTGTTTCGTGGAAAGTATGGATGATTCAGATGCATGTGAATCATCTACACCATCCCCCCGGTACTTTTCCTTATTTATTCTTGTGTTCTTATGCTTTTGCAATATGCAGTGTTACCGTCGTAATAACGGTTATTCAGAACACCATGTTCTGCCTTGCGCTCTCCTCATTGCTTTACCTGGTCTACCATACGCTCTCATTATCTTGTCTAGGCTCTCCTCATTGCCTTATCTGGTCTGCCTTATGTTCTCATCATTGTTTTATCTGGTCTGGTCTACCTTATTCTCTCCTCATCGCCTTATCTGGTCTACTTGGCCTACGCTCTTCTCATTGCTTTATCTGGTCTACCTTACACTCACTTAGCAGATGCTTGTAATCCAAAGCGACTTACAAGTGCATAGGTTCTTCCACAAGTTAAAGCATCACATCCATAACTAGTAAAATACACATTTATTTTATTGTTTTTTGGGGGGGGTGGTGGTTAGAAAAGAGGGATAGGGATATCAGAAAGGGGGTGTGGGAAATCAGGAGGGAGGACTAAGGTAGAGTTTGAAAAGGTGTGTTTTTAGACTGCGTCGAAATAGGGGGAGGGATTCTGCTGTCCTGACGGTGGTAGGCAAGTCATTCCACCACTGAGGAACCAGAGCGGAAAACAGGCGTGAACGTGCAGCTCGACCGCCAGGTGCTCATAGAGAGGGAACCATAAGGCGACCAGAGCTGGCAGACAGGAGTGGTCTAGCTGGGGAGTAGGGAGTGATTAAGGATTGTATGTAAGGTGGGGTAGTCCCCTTAGCAGCCTGAAATGCCAACACTAGGGCCTTGAATCAGATGCGTGCGGCAATAGGAAGCCAGTGGAGGCCAATGAGGAGCGGGGTGACATGAGCCGACCTGGACTGACTGGTGATCAGGCGGGCTGCAGCATTCTGGACCAGCTGGAGGGGCTTGATGGCACAAGCTAGGACACCAGCTAGGAGGGAGTTGCAGTAATCCAGGCGGGAAATGACGAGCGCCTGGACTAGGAGCTGGGTGGCTTTCTCCGTCAGGAGATGACGGATACGGTGTATATTGTAGAGAAAGAACCTGCAGGTTCTGGCAGTGGAGGATACTTGTGGAGCCAGGGTGAGGCAGTTATCAAGAGTCACCCCAAGATTCTTTGCCATACAGGAGGAGGAAACTACAAAGTCCTCAACACTCAGTGAGAGACTGATTATAGCTTTATCTGGTCTGCCTTACGGTCTCCTCATCGCGTTATCTGGTCTACTTGGCCGACGCTCTTCTCATTTCTTTATCCGGCCGACCTCGCTCTCCTCACTCCCCCGCCTCCCCCACTTCCCCCAGTCCGCAACCTCAATCCCCCACTCCCATCCTCCATTCCATGGTCCCAATCGCATGCCCCCCTCCGTGCTTAAAAGTCTAACTCCACCTATGCCAGGCCGCTTCGACGCACAGAAACACCGCGGCTAAGCAAGCCGGCAGTATTCCAGATATATCTGTCCTGAGGGAAAGGCGTTCACGATCTCTTTCCTGAATACCGCAGTGTGGCTCTTCTTGTGAAAACATACTATACAGTAACCTTTAACGCATTCCTCTTGATGTTGAGTAGTGGAAACTGTTACACCACACCTAATTACCCCAACACTTACTGCCAGCCACCTCCTAGATTTGCATGTATTATTGCCTATTTGCTTGGGCAGATAGCAGCACGTAAGGTGACTCATGCCTCACGTGCGACTCAGGTGGATTCAGGTGAATGTCTGCGATTCTGTTTAAGTACTTTGAGCGCCAATGGCAGCACCCAGCCAGGGAATTTAACTGCTAACTTTTTGCTACTGAACTTGTTTCAGAATGTGTAACCCCCACACCTTTTGTTATTCATTTTAGATGTAAATGAGAGATTTAGCCCCGGAGGATAGTACTGTTGCCTCACAGCAAGAAGGTTCTGGATTTGAAGTCCGCCCTGTCTGTGTGGAGACTGTCCAGCTTCCACAACCCAAAGACACGCAGGGCGTTGTTAAAGCTGTAAAAGCGCTGTCACACTATAGCAACTCAAGGTCCCTGAGGTCCTCAAACCAAAAGCTGGTCATCTCTAGGACAAGGGTAAAACTAAAGGGGGTCTGTGCGTTCACTGTCTTGAAACTTTGGAACAGTCTTCCTTTGGAATGATCTGACTCAACAATCACTTTTAAAAAATGTCTTCTCTTGCTAGTTCACTTTATGCACTTACTTTACTCATTTACTTAGATGGGGGTGGGGGGGGGGGGTGGGTGTTTATTTTCAGCGGAGCGAGACTTCCCCCTCAGGTGGCGGTGAGGAGTATAGCGATGTAGGCGCAGCCCGTACGTGCGTGTCAGAACCGGCCCCAGAGCCGAGAGCGAAGCACAGATCCCATCAAAGTCTCGACAGGTTCAGAGAACTTCTCCCCATCAACATTCCCCAAGGGTTAAACCTTATGTTGCGTTTACTGTGAAACCAGTAGCCAGGGCCAAATATATCAATGCCATTATTGAGATTTTTTACAGAAATTATGTATTATTTTTTATTTTACAAACAACATAAACAATATATGTAGTTGCCATTTACCACTGCTAGATCACAATTAATGACAAAAGTGTCATTACATTTTTGTGATAAAGATGGGGTTTATATCCACTGTAGCCTAATGAATGCTGAGCAAAAATCATATTTATCTGTGAAACATTAAGATGAAACAAAGTTTTCAGGCAGTAGATTTCAGACACTTGTTTTGAACTCAAAACATTCTCAATTATTTTTCATCTTTCTCTTTCATTCAAAGAAACCGTAGGCCTTCAGGCACAAATACATAGGCTAAAGCAAATACAGATGATTAACAACAAATAGAATTGCAAACCAGAGCCAAATTTAGTCAGAGACATCTCTCAAAAGTGTAATTCCTCTTTCACTAAAATTTAAAATGTGTCAATTTGACCCAAACTAAACCCAAGGGTTAAGATATTCCCAAAGGAATCTCTTCACCTGTTCACCTTTTGCCACACAGACTAACTACTCAACAATAAAGCGTTCTTGTTGGTACCTCTGGAGATATGATACCTGGGTGTGAAATGATATAATCCCTGATGAATGCCGATTTAAACAGGGCTTCATTGCCGCTACGATAAATATCCAGTCTATAGCCTACATTCACTGTCCGCTGCGGATTGTAGGCTATTGAGAATGAACGATGACAAATATGAATAACTGACGTCTAAGCTCGGGAAAATCCCCCCTCCTCCAAAGTTGTGTAAACGGTTTTATTTTTAGACAGCCGACATGACACCACCTTAAATGCCACCACGCTAGATTAGCCATGCCCACTTGCACTTCCTCATACCCGCGAGTCTCTTACCAGCCCGCCCAAAGTAACCGTAGAGCCTGGTTACGCGCCAGTTAAACAGGATGGTTTGGAAAAATAACTCAGCCACCTTTTAATTGTTTTTTGTTTTTTTGTTGGTTTAGTTTGTTTTTACTTCAGAGGAAACGCGCGATGCATTCACGGGATGACGCTTCACATCAAGTGTTCGCGGTTTATGTCTCCCTTAAAAATAAACGGTAATTTTACAACTAATGTCGCTCCTATTACCTTAAGCCAAACAAAACCGGAGCTCTTCCAGGGCTGAGCATTAAAATAGGATTAGTGACCTTTAAACCAGCTTGAAGGGGCTAAATACAGCTACAGTGACAAGTAGGCAGAATATTTAATACTGTAGCTCAGAAACAAGTATGACCTTGTGGCAGGCCACACGCTCCTTGGTGCGGTTAGGGACGGATTCTGCTAGAAAGTAGGACCACAGAGGGCCTGAAGAAGCAATGCCAGCCACCTTAAAACAAACACGCGTTTAAAAGTATAAGCCATCTAG
Source organism: Conger conger (assembly GCF_963514075.1). Taxonomy (NCBI): domain Eukaryota; kingdom Metazoa; phylum Chordata; class Actinopteri; order Anguilliformes; family Congridae; genus Conger; species Conger conger. The sequence goes on from NC_083763.1 coordinate 55,196,297, forward strand.
GATACAATAGGCTACCAGTCTCTTTGATGATTGGTATACTGTTTTTTTACGCACCATTCCGGATATTTTCCACAAGCCACAAATCGGGTGAGATATTTTAACTTGGTCAGAAGTTTATTCCTTTATTGCGAGCTGGAACATCAGCGGTTCAGATCCGGCAACGCTTTTCGCATCTCTCCCTCTCTTGCTCCCCGGACTCCAATCTTCGTGTCTCTCTACACTGTCTTATCCAATAAAGCTGAAAAGGCTCTCTTAAGAAACAACGCCCCCGCCCCTTGTTTGGACTACAGATGTCTCTCACAACCGAACCAGGCCCACACCGTACAATGACGGTGTTAAACTCGTCTGTCATTTAATTCAATCTGCCCGTCAGTTTAATTCGATCGGCAATCAACGTTGATAGAAATTTCCAATACCAACACGATACGACATTTTTTTGCATATTCAAAAGAAATTAGATACAGGCATTATTGTTATGTGTATTTCTTTGTTTAATTTCGTCTTGGTCGGGCTTGTTTAGCAGCGGCTAGGCTACGTTATGCTATCCCAGCCTGACCTCTTCTTTTGCAGACTGGCGGCAGCTGCTCTTCCGGTTTGTGATTCGTGTGCAGACAGCCGAGAGAGCATGTGGAAGGACAAGTTTTTACAGAATCTCATCTCTGGCTCATTCCAGCAATTCTCAGTCAGATTCCAGCAGCTTGTTGGCCTCACATGCATATTTTTCAAAAAACAATTAAGAATGTATTTTAAAGCTAATTTTATCTCTACCAAGCAATACAGTAGGCTACTGAACTCATTTTAAAACAGCTGGTGATATTGAAATGCTCTAGAGCTCATTTGCTGCAGCTGTCTTTATCTGATAAACAACATGTTACATTTGGAGTTGAGGTTCTGTGCTTTGGAGGTTAACCTAATGGAGACCGCGGATGACTACAGCTCCTCGCATCAGTCTCCTATCACCTTATGATAGAGATAATGCCCTTCACAGAAAGAGCAAGAGGCCCCTAACAGAGAAAATGGAGGAAGAGAATGAGCTTTGAGCACACACACACACACACACACACACACACACACACACTCTCTCTCTCTCTCTCTCTCTCTCTCTCTCACGCACGCACGCACAGACACTAGCTCATGCACTTATGGACACACACACACACACCCTCTCTCACACACGCACACACACACACTCTCTCTCTCACACACGCACGGACACTAGCTCATGCACTTATGGACACACACACACACACCCTCTCTCTCTCACACGCACACACTCAGGCACACACATGCACGGACGCTAGCTCATGCACTTATGGACACATGCACACACACATGCACGCACAGACACCCAGACACAAAAAGAACAGACAGAAAGGGAATATGGCTGTGTTTTGACACAGACACTGCAGAAAATCACAGCTGGCCAGAAAATCATTTAAGAAAGAAGATGGCAGCCATGAAGGAAAGCAGGGTAAAGGTAGATTGAGATCTGAGAGTCAGAGATAGGAGGGGTGAGAGGGTGGTGGAAGGGGGGAGGGGGAGAAAGAGAGAAAGGGGGAGAAAGGGGGAGGAGGGTGGGAGAGAGCAGAGAAAAAAAAGTGGCAGGGAGGGAGGGAGAGAGAGAGAGGAGGGTACAAGCAAACAATAAATATTCATGTTTGCTGACAAAGCCCCTTCTGTAGTCTTTTTTCAAATGCAAGTGTTTTGCAATGCAAGGGGCCATGCCATTGATATAAGAGGACTGAGTGAAGTGTGGGGGGTGCTGGGGAAGGGGGTGGGGGGCAATGGGACAGCCAGCAATGAAGAAACGAATAAACCATGAAATCGCCTGTAATGAGTCTGATTGGACCTCAGGCCACCGCAGCACTGTTCTAAAAGCGTCCAATGTAATAACGACACCGAAAACAGGCGTATCGCAGGACAACGCTAATGCTAATGCTACGCTATACGAAGCAGGATACGAACACACAGGGCACAGTATACAACCTAAATCTCTTTCACATGACGCTATTAATAAACTTTAAATATGTAGGTTGTGTAGTATTACCCAAGCGACTCTGTGCTTTCCTGTCATTAGCTAACACCAAGCATTTATTTCCGTCAAGCACTGACAGAAGAAGCCTGATGTTAAGGTATTAATGCAATGCACATGTTTCCCAGAAAGCAGTGTTTTTGATCTCTCTATCGCTCTTCGCTGGAGAAATACTGACGTCCCCCCTGCTAGCGCAAGTCTGAACTGGGACTCATCTCAAAAACAGCTGAGTCTGTGGAAGTTGAACAGCCAGAGGAGAAACTGGAGGCAGCAAATGACGAATCTGCCGTCTGATATACATTTCCCCAGTTGACCTTCCTGCGGCGGGGAATAAAAGTTCCTATGGCTGCAGTAAAATAAGGATTCAGTTCATGAAGCTGTTAAAAACAAGCACCATGAAACACCGCGATTAAAGGGCGTCGTATAAATACGAATACAGAATTATAGACTCTTTTGTGTGTGCGCGTGTGTGTGAATGTGTTATATGCCATTATGCTTTACCAAAAATGTGGCCCTATATTTTACGACATATTTATTACAATTACTGCAACATTTTGCTATTATTAGCCATGAAAAGAGAAATTCCCCCCAAGGACTAATGAATAATCTGGTATAAACACTGAGAATGACTCACCACAGAGCACAAACATCGCTACCACACGCAGTAAACATCACAACCATGCATGGGAAAGCGCTGCTTCAGTAAACTGGAGATTATTTACAGTATATGCTTGTTATCAACATCCAATGGAGACAGAGATATTTTAGCCTGACAGCAAACATCAGATCATAGAATTCCAATGTCATTGGATCATGCAGGATCTACACGTACAAAGACTCACTGCGTGTAGTGAAACTGTTGAGAGCTGCACCCAAGGGTGGTTATTCAGAATCCTATTAGCATGTCACCAACAATTACTCATGTTTTGTCCCCCCCAAAGGTTGTTTTTTAAATAAAATCTCCAGAAGCAGAACAGGATTTTTCAGCAACACTTACATCCTCAGGCAGTTTGCCTTGTGATTATTCTTTGTCAAACTGACATGGGCATCAAAAGAATCTAAAAAAAGAATATTTCGTGTTCACTTACAAGATTGTCCCCACTTAGACAAATATGCAGCAAAGGGCTATTTGGGTTTTTTTTTTGTGTGTGTATCCCATTTAAACATCTACATATGATTTCCTAAGAATTTACAGTGAGATCTTTTAGTCAAATCTAGTCCACGTACTTAGTTCTGAATTAATGCAGTCAAACACAGATGAAGATCACATTTAATAATGTAATTCAATTACATTTGACCCATAACTTAAGAGCATAAATAAATAAATAAATAAATAAATAAAGAATAATAATTCAAAGTTAACCTAATGACCCACGGAGACAGGTGACAGATAAAAACGTTAAAACCGATAACGAGGAGATGAATTAATTTCATCCCTCGTTTAACCGGTTCAGCGCGCGCTCTCTTTGACGATACCGACCTGGCGTGGCGGTAGGAGCTGTGACAGAGATATCGAGCGGGAAAAAAAACCAAAAAAAAAAACCCGCTCTTGCCGGTAAGGATGGGACACACGGCACCTGCAGTGCCCAGTGGTGCTCAGTACGGGTTCCGCAGTGGTAGCGGTGTCGCGTGAGTGAGGGAAACCAGAGGAGGGTGGGGTGGGGTTGGGGGGGGGGGGGTTCGGGGGTTCTGTCCGGCTGGCAGGATGATTAATGGGAGCTAGTGCATCTGCCTCAGAGGAGAGGGCTATTGTGCAACCCCACCCCCCCCCCACCCCTCCTGTTCTGTCTTCGATCCAACCCCCCCCCCCCCCCCCCCTCATTACCCTGGGGAAGGGCACACACAGGGCCCGGACTAACCAGCCATGACTAGATTATACACAGGCCCTGAGAAAGAGCCCACTGCTCGCCATCTGTACACGATTGAGTCATCCCCACCACACCAGTAACCAGGGGAAATCTAATGAGCACATGCATACACTCGATCACACACAAGAATACACATACATACATACACACACACACACACACACATGTACACACACTTGATCACACACACACACACACACACACACAAGCATACACATGCATATACTCGCTCGCTCACACACACACACACACACTATCACACATCTACACACAAACGAATACACACTCACACACCATCACACACACACACACACACGTGCACGCACGCATGCGCATACAGAGGACAAAGCCTCCTCAGCTAATCAGAGCACCCTTGAATGGTGACAAGTACAATCCATTCTGTCAACCATTCCACAGCCAGGACCTGTCCTCCTGAACCAAACAACTTAACATGAAATAAAACACATTCCCCTCCCCTGCCCCCACCACCCAGCCAAAACAACACAATCTCAGCTGGTGTTCTGGGGAAACTACATCACTCTGTTTCTCCAGAAATCAGGGTCTGAATCAGGGCCCTTCCTCTGACCAGAAAAAAAAACAGAGAGGTCCTCCATTGTGTGGGCTGGCTGATAAAAGCTTCCTGCAACAGCTTGTTTTTTCCTTTGATGGAGGTGGCAGTGGAGGGGGGGATTCAGCAGAAATAAAGGCACAGAGATTGAGGACAGAGAGGATAACCTACAGGTGACACGTTTCCACCCGGCAAAAACAAATCTTTCCCAAGTGGCACCCAGTGGTTTGTTAACCATTTGAAGAGCAATTTTTTTGGAATGCCTTTTCAGAATTCTAAGTCGTTCCAAGTCTAGAACACCATTGCTTTCTATTACCTTTAGTGATTGTTACATCAGCATTAGAATGTCTAGTTAAGAACATTCTACATCACATTTTTGTGATCATACACCTTAAAGGGTGTACACCTTTTTCACCAAACCTCATTTACAATACCACAACTTTGTTTCAAAAAATTACCTTAAGGGTTGCTGGGTAGTGTGGACCTTGAATCACCACTGAGAAGCAGCCTATAGTGCTGTTGTTATGAGAGTTGAGTAAATGTGCTCTATTTTATGTTGGCGTTCCAATTGCAGATTAGGTAACTGAAATGGACACATACACAAGAAACAGAACAAAACTTTTTCAAGACTTTTTCAAACAAAACCTCATAGAATTGCAGCGCTCGTTTTGCTTCCTGGACCAGGAGGCGGAAAACGGGAGGGTCCGGATGAAATCCTAACCCTAACTGGGACACCGGGATCTTTCAGAACAGACTGGCCAAAATGGAGGTGTAATCAATAGCGTGGCTCCAGCCCCGTTGCCGTGGGCTCCAGGCTGTTGCTGTGGCTCCAGGCCCGTTGCCGTGCTATCCAGCCAGCGAGAGCACTGACATCATAATATGCATCAGAATGACCCGAGAGCCCCAATACCTGGCTCTGTTGAGGGGGAAGGGGGTGGGGTTACCTGAAGCACACTTCCTGTTCACTCAGACAGGAAGAGAGCTCAGCAAGGTGCAGCCACAAAAACAGGAAATGCTCTCGTAATGGCAGCTATGCAACACTATCGGAGGTTAAAAAAATAAATAAAAAAACAGAAGAAGAGGAGATTCGATCAGGGGAGAAAACTGACTCCTCAAGCAAAGAGCCTTGCCAAAGAACAAGAGCTGTGCAGGGGTTTGTGTGCCTGGTTTAGAGTTTAAAAACACCAACTGGCATTCTCAACTGCCTCTTTCTCAGGCACCTTTACAATGCAGGGCTCAATATTTTGAAAACATATTTGAAGGGTTATCTCCTAAAAAGCAGACAGACAATACTTGCATGTCATTTACTATCCATTATCTAATAACAAATAAGCAATACTTTGCTGCACAAAAGGACACAAATGGCACTTCAAACCAAAGACGGAATTAATTGAGGTAGATGGAGGAGAAAATACAATAATGGCAAATTACATACTTCAGCCCCACCAGCTTTCAAAAAGGAATACAAATTAAGTTAACACACCACAGGCAAAACGACACGACTCAAGGAGAATAACAACACCGTGTCTCCACGACGTAATGACATTTTGGTGAAACGCACTTGTTTATATGACCAGCGAATGGTACGATCGCTGCTGTTTAAAAAGGAAAATTTCCATGGTGACGAGTGAAAACGTAGCAAAGCGATTGGAAAACATCAGGGTTCCGTTCCACAAGGACACCGTGTGCTAGCGGACAGCGAAACACCGCGTTTTCATGCTTCGGTAATCAGCTGCGCAGGAGAGAAGATGCTATCGAAAACAGATGATCAGTGCAAGAAAAAAAAAGTACGTTATCATCGTATAAAAGAGCTTTCAGAACTAGGGCATGTTTTCCAAGTGCCCTTTACGCTCTTTGAACTCTGCTCGTTGCTGCGACCTCTGGTATCGATCGGAGAGCGCAGAGGATCTTGTGTTCTTTATCTTACAAAGCATGTGGTGTCAGTCACCGCTTCTCATCACACCGCAGTTTACAAGTCAGACTCACCCAGACACGAGTCGGGTTCATTGTAGTTCGATTGTTCAGGTTATTGCGCATCTACATCGTGCACCATAATTATTTGGCTAGTGACACATTTTTTGTTATATTGGTTCTGCACTGAAGCACTTGAGTCCGAAAGAATACAATGACAATTGAAATGGAGACTGCCTGCTTTAATGTCAGGATATTTTCATCCATATCAGATGAACCGTTTAGAAATGACAAAACCTTTCATACACACTACCTTGTCTGAGAGACATAGGCATCACTAGAAGCTGGATATCATGCACTGCAGCAATCATCCGTTCCTGCTCGTTTTGGGGACTTTTTGTCTTCGGTCTCCCCTTCAGCGTGTGAAATGCATGTTTTGGCTGTCAAAAACCCCTCGTTGCTCTAGCAGTATGTTTCGCGTCATTTTTGGAGGCATATGGTTTTATCTGAGCATATAAAATATTTTTGTAGACTTCAGAATTAATTCTTCTACTTCTGTCGGCAGTCACATCATTGGTGGAGACAAGTGAGCCCGGCAGCCATAACACCCCCTCCACCATGTTTCACGGATGAGGTGGTGTGCTTTGGATCATGGGCATTTCCTTTTTTTCCTCTTTCCATCACTCTGGTTCATGTTAGTCTTTGTCTCATCTGTCCACAAGACTTTGTTCCAGAACTTTTTAGGCGCGTTTTAGCAAACTGCAATCTAGCCCTTCTGTTTTTCAGGCTTATCGGTGGTTAGCATCTTGTTGTGTACGCCCTGTAATGCAGCTGGTGTAGTGTTGTACATGTGGTAGACTTTCACACATTGACACCTCAGGAGTGTTTTTGATCTGTTGGGCTGTTGCCAGGGGGGTTTTTCTGCAGTGGGTCTTTTTACATAATTGAGTTCAACTGTTTTTTTCTTGTTAATAGTGAACCAAACTGTTGACTTGGGCATGCCCAGGGTTTTTTCAATGTTCCCGATTGAGCCTCATGTCTCCCTCATGTTGTCCCACACCAACAACAATCACCAAAGGCAATTGCAAAGTCTAGAATCAAGACCAGACATCAACAGCTCTCTTCTGCATTCACTAATGACACAAATGAATACACCGGCCTAACAAAACACATCTGTGAGCCCAATTCAACATGCACTTGTAGTAGCCTAAAATGGGGGGAACATGTACAAAAGGCCCTGTCGTTTCTAAACAGTTCATCCGATATGGATAAAAATACCATGAAATTAAAGCCGATGGTCTGCACTTCAACCCCCATCGTCATTGGATCCTATTGTATGCCAGAGTACAGAACGAAAATAACAAAAAATGTGTCATTGTCTAATGAATTATGGTGCTCACTTTTGTCTAATGAATTATGGTGCTCACTTTATTTAGTCCTCCTTTATATTCAGGGCTCCAAACGTTCTCAACTGGTGGCACAATCGTAAAATATAGTGCTGCAACAATTTTATGTGGCATTAGACAATTAAGGCGTAACTTTGTAGTGGTTAGCGGTTCTCAACCTGAAATGCGCCAGGCATATTTTTTTGTATCAGAGGAAGACACTTCATGCGCAGCTAACCAAGGGAACTTGCTGGCACCTGATCGATGGATCAGTGCCAGTCCCTGGTGCAGGACGCAATGTTGTCAGCGAAACCCTCTCATTCCTCAGCAACACTGGAAATGCCCCACCATCCCACAGGGCCGACAGCCTCAGTCAGTACTGCTAAGGCCCAGATTCGATACCGGACCGTGGGCCCTTTACCGTTTCTTAAAGAGGAGAGGAAATGTGTTCACCTGCAGTGAATTGGGACGGATTGGAGCCTGGTGATCTGCCCAGAGCATCTAGAGAGCAAAGCAATTTTTTGTTATACGTCTTCTGCACTGAAGCACTTGAGTCCAAAATAATACAATGATAATTGAAATGGAGACTGCCTGCTTTAATGTCAGGATATTTTCATCCATATCAGATGAACCATTTAGAAATGATAAAACCTTCCATACACACCTTTCATACACACTACCTTGTCTGAGACACATAGGCATCACTAGAAGCTGGATATCATGCACTGCAGCAATCATCCGTTCCTGCTCGTTTTGGAGACTTTTTGTCTTCGGTCTCCCCTTCAGCGTGTGAAATGCATGTTTTGGCTGTCAAAAACCCCTCGTTGCTCTAGCAGTATGTTTCGCGTCATTTTTGGAGGCATATGGTTTTATCTGAGCATACAAAATATTTCTGCTGACTTCAGAATTAATTCTTCTACTTCTGTCGGCAGTCACATCATTGGTGGAGACAAGTGAGCCCGGCAGCCATAACACCCCCTCCACCATGTTTCACGGATGAGGTGGTGTGCTTTGGATCATGGGCATTTCCTTTTTTTCCTCTTTCCATCACTCTGGTTCATGTTAGTCTTTGTCTCATCTGTCCACAAGACTTTGTTCCAGAACTTTTTAGGCGCGTTTTAGCAAACTGCAATCTAGCCCTTCTGTTTTTCAGGCTTATCGGTGGTTAGCATCTTGTTGTGTACGCCCTGTAATGCAGCTGGTGTAGTGTTGTACATGTGGTAGACTTTCACACATGGACACCTCAGGAGTGTTTTTGATCTGTTGGGCTGTTGCCAGGGGGGCTTTTCTCCAGTCATTCACTACAGTGGGTCTTTTTACATAATTGAGTTCAACTGTTTTTTTCTTGTTAATAGTGAACCAAACTGTTGACTTGGGCATGCCCGGGGTTTTCTCAATGTCCCCGATTGAGCCTCATGTCTCCCTCATGTTGTCCCACACCAACAACAATCACCAAAGGCAATTGCAAAGTCTAGAATCAAGACTAGACATCAACAGCTCTCTTCTGCATTCACTAATGACACAAATGAATACACCTGCCTGACAAAACACATCTGTGAGCCCAATTCAACGAATACTTGTAGTAGCTTAAAATGGGGGGAACATGTACAAAAGGCGCTGTCGTTTCTAAACAGTTCATCCGATGTGGATAAAAATACCATGAAATTAAAGCCAATGGTCTGCACTTCAACCCCATCGTCATTGGATCCTATTGTATGTACAGAGTACAGAACGAAAATAACAAAAAATGTGTCATTGTCTAATGAATTATGGTGCTCACTTTATTTAGTCCTCCTTTATATTCAGGGCTCCAAACGTTCTCAACTGGTGGCACAATCGTAAAATATAGTGCTGCAACAATTTTATGTGGCATTAGACAATTAAGGCGTAACTTTGTAGTGGTCAGCGGTTCTCAACCTGAAATGCGCCTGGCATATTTTTTTGTATCAGAGGAAGACACTTCATGCGCAGCTAACCAAGGGAACTTGCTGGCACCTGATCGATGGATCAGTGCCGGTCCCTGGTGCAAGACGCAATGTTGTCAGCGAAACCCTCTCATTCCTCAGCAACACTGGAAATGCCCCACCATCCCACAGGGCCGACAGCCTCAGTCAGTACGGCTACGGCCCAGATTCGATACCGGACCGTAGGCCCTTTACCGTTTCTTAAAGAGGAGAGGAAATGTGTTCACCTGCAGTGAATTGGGATGGATTGGAGCCTGGTGCTCTGCCCAGAGCATCTAGACAGCAAAGCCAGCTTTACTGACCATCTGCAGGGGGGGGAGAGGGGTGCAAACTCACCCTGAAAAAGTGCGGACAAAGCCCTGACTGCTCACTTCCAGCAAGGGCCTTCTGGAGCACGGACATGCACAATCAGCTTAACGGGACCTTTAGGAGAACGGCGGTATCGGTGAGGGAGGCCAAGTGGAACAGAACTGTGTGTGTGTGTGTGTGTGTGTGTGTTCCCTGCTGCACACTAAGACACACTCATCAGTGACTACAGGGGCCATGCACCCTCGCCCCATATGTCCTCTGTACCTCTCACCCAATTCCCCTCTGCTCCCCTCCACTGTATTTCTTCCCCGCTAATATGCGATTCCCACAGCGGAGGTCCACACACGTGACGCCAAACTGAGCCTGTGGATGAGAAACATGCCGAGAACAGGCAACAGGAAGCACCAAGCATTCCAGAGAGCGCAAGTCACAGTTCTGCAGGAAGCCATGATGTAGAGCTCCGCTAGGCCTCCTCTTAATACCACAGCATCAGCCCAGCGGTTTTGCCACAGTTTGACTGTAAAAAAGAATAGGTACAGAAATGGATATAAAGCATGAATAAGGGTGGGTATAGGGTGTGGATTAGGGTGGTATAGGATGGGGATTAGGGTGGGTATAGCGTGGGGATTAGGGTGATATAGGGTGGGGATTTGGGAGGTATAGGGTGTGTATTAGGGAGGTTATAGTGTGTGGATTAGGGGAGGTATAGCGTGCAGATTAGGGTGGCTATAGTTTGTGGATTAGGGTGGGTATAGTGTGTGGATTAGGGTGGGTATAGTGTGTGGATTAGGGCGGGTACAGGGTGCAGATTAGGGTGGGTATAGTGTGTGGATTAGGGTGGGTACAGGGTACAGATTAGGGTGGGTATAGTGTGTGGATTAGGGTGGGTATAGGGTGCGGATTAGGGTGGGTATAGTGTGTGGATTAGGGTGGGTACAGGGTGCAGATTAGGGTGGGTATAGCGTGTGGATTAGGGTGGGTACAGGGTGCGGATTAGGGTGGGTATAGTGTGTGGATTAGGGTGGGTATAGGGTGCAGATTAGGGTGGGTATAGGGTGCGGATTAGGGTGGGTATAGGGTGCGGATTAGGGTGGGTACAGGGTGCAGATTAGGGTGGGTATAGTATGTGGATTAGGGCGGGTACAGGGTGCAGATTAGGGTGGGTATAGTGTGTGGATTAGGGTGGGTATAGTGTGTGGATTAGGGTGGGTATAGTGTGTGGATTAGGGTGGGTATAGTGTGTGGATTAGGGTGGGTATAGTGCGTGGATTAGGGTGGGTATAGTATGTGGATTAGGGTGGGTATAGTGTGTGGATTAGGGTGGGTATAGTGTGTGGATTAGGGTGGGTATAGTGTGTGGATTAGGGTGGGTATAGTGTGTGGATTAGGGTGGGTATAGGGTGCAGATTAGGGTGGGTTCCTACACCTTGCCTGTGTGATGAATGACATGAACGACATTTTAGGATGAGCTCCATCGCTGATAAACTTGTCCAGTTGTCCCACAGGGTTAGAGTGCTGAAAGGCTCACACACAAACAAACAAACACATACCAAACGTATGCACACACTTGCAGACTCAGACACACGTAAATGGACGCACACACCCAAGCCCAGCTCTACCGCTAGAAAGAAAGAAAAAAAGAAAAAAAAAATCCTAGAAAAGGATGCTGTTTAATGCTGACACAGAGAAAACCAGGAAGCACAAATTGTTTTATCAACACACTCATCTCTCCCACACACACACTTTCCCCTTTAAAAGACCAGGCAATTCCCTATACCACGATGGACCGGCTGGTCCTCTCAACTCCTGTCTGCAGTCTGCATGGATTAGACAGGAGACTGATGTAATGGAGACATCTGGGGTTCAAAACAAAATGAGGAATTTCTTTCCTGCTCTTTTTACACAATGCACTTACTGTATCAGAGGGGAAAGACAGAAAAACACAACTTAGTGAGGAGAAATGAATTTCATAACTGCTATCATAGCGATCATAATTGAAGATGCCGGCTGAAAGCACCACATCGAGTATAGCTGCTGAGCCGGTAGGTGTGGTACCATGGCAACTGGAGCTCAGGTTTGATGTCACGGCCGATCACCATGGCAACCGGCCCAGATTGCCTGTCACAGCATGAGGTCAGTGTTGCCATGGAGATCGACCAGCTGAGCCATAAGCTAGCCTTGTTTTTTTTGTTTTTTCGCTCCTGCGTGCGTGCGTGCGTGCGAGAGAGAGAGAGAGAGAGAGAGAGAGAGAGAGAGAGAGAGAGAGAGAGGGAGGAAGGGGAAGGAGTGTGTTGGGGCTCTATATTTCAAACTGCCCCTCTGTGTCCCGTCTTCTTTAGCTGCCCTCGAATCCAACATAAACCATAAACGGGGACTCGCTCGACGCCACAAGCACTGTACTGCGACAAAGAGGCTGTACAAAAAACCGCAAAATGAGACTCAACCGACTCTAGAACATTCTACACTCACGGAACAGGAAATAAAGAACATCCTCGAAGCATAACGACAGTGCCGAATCAATGACCGCATTTTATTTTTTATTTGCCAAGCACACACCGTTCTGTTTGCAACATATGTATCAGAAACTAAAAGGATCAGGGTCAGGTTACACACTAGGACCAGCTATCTCTCATGCTCTTCCTGCAAACCAAACCGTACCAGGGCTCTATTCAAAATCTTTGAAGGAACACACGGACATCCTCCTCTGTACAAAGTTGCGGCAGTGCGCTTGCGGGTAGGGGAGGGGGGGTTTTGGGGAGGGAGGGGGGGAGGGGTGGGTTAGCAGTGCTTTGTAACCCCCCCCTCTCCCCAAGTGTGCCTGCAGACAGCAGACTCGCGCCCCTCCCTAATGAATATCCATTACACAGCCGCAAACCCCACCCCCAGCCTGGCTTTATTCAGAGCAAAGGATTATGCTGTGTGTCTGGTGGAGCCCTTCACACTGTGAAAGCCTCAAAACACACACACACACACACACAAAGCACATTCACACGCAGACCCACGCACACACGCAAACGCACACGTACAAAGGCACAAGCACATGCCACAGACGCACGCACCCGCACGGCGCGCAGACAAACACGCATTTCAAACGCCTGACACAGCCACAATACGAGGTTAAGATTAAGGTTATGTTGGCTGCTCTGGGATCGGTCGGTACCAGCTATCCACAGTATGCGCAAACAACTCCACAGCGCCCTCCCCTCCCTTCTCTGGCTCTCTGGAGAATTAGAGGGCTACAGCCTTGTATGTGGCTCCATCTAGTGAGAGACATCACAAATAATTTTGGTGCAAATGAACCCTTCCAAAAACTTTATTATATACAGTATAGACATTTTCGTCAAACATTTATTGTAACATTTATATGGACCGAGTTGTAGCGATGTCCTGAGATATAATAGGATGAAGGATTATTACCAAGAGCACACACTAGTATTTACATGCTATTTAGCAGATTTTCTTATCCAAATCACACTGTATAAAATATCAGTATAAAAAATCTATTTATACAGCTGGATATTGACTGAAGCAAATTCAGATCAAGTGCCTTCAAACATGGGAATTATGGCATTCCCCCACCAGGGAATCGAACCAGCAACCAAAGATGAAAAGCAGAACAGACCACTCCACCCCTGGCATCTGTCCCTTAGCTCTAAGCCAGGGGTCTCCAACCCTGGTCCTGGAGAGCTACTGGGTCTGCTGGTTTTTGTTTTCACCTTAAAATCAGCACCTGTTGAGACCCAGGTAACCAGGTGAGGTGAGTTAATTAAATTAGAGCAGTTGATTATAGTTAATTGCAGGGTAAGAACGAAAACCAGCAGTCCCAGTAGCTCTCCAGGACCAGGGTTGGAGACCACTGCTCTAAGCCAATCACACCTGGGACCTACAATCACTGAGCACTTTATTAGGAACACTATACTAATACTGGGAAGGATCTCCCTTTGCTCTCAAAACGGCCTCAATTCTTTGTGGCATGGAATCCAGAAGACGTCAAAAACATTCCTTTGAGATTGTTCCATGTTGACATGATTGAATCACGCAATTTTGTCAGCTGCGAATCTCCCATTCTATCACATCCCAAAGGTGTTCTATTGATTCAGATCCGCTTACTGGGAAGGCCACTGAAGAACACTGAACTCATTGAATGTTCATGAAATCAGTTTGAGATGACTTATGGTGCATTACCATGCTGGAAGTTGTCATTAGAAGATGGATAAATTGTGGCCATGAAGGGATGCACATGGTCAGCAACAATAGTCAAATAGGCTGTGGCATTCAAGCGATAACTAATTGGTATTAACGGATCGAAAGGGTGCCAAGAAGACATTCCTCACACCATCACACCACCACCGCCACCAGCCTGCACTGTTGACCCAAGGCCGGTTGGGTCCATGGATCCATGCTGTTGGCACCACATTCTGACCCTACCACCTGTATGCCTTGTATGCCTCAGCAGAAATCGAGATTCATCAGACCAGGCTACTGTTCTTGGCTGACAGAACCAGACGTGGTCTTCTGCTATTGTAGCCCATCCGCCTCAAGGTTTGATGTGTTGTGCTTTCTGAGATGCTTTTCTGCTCACAATTGTAGAGCACCATCTAATCAGAACCTAATCAGAATGAGACCAGCTGAAGGACATGCTTGCAGTGTCAGCAGCCAGAGACAGAATTGTGGTGCATTCTGGGATACGGAGCAGGAGAGAATGATATTCCGGAGATGGTGTGTTCTGACTGAACAGCACCCTGGGAGTACAGAACAAAAAGCCTGTATTCAGAAACCAGCTCAGTTTGAGTGCCGACCCAGGGTCAGCTCCTGTATTCATAAAACACCTTATCTCCTATCTGTGCTCTAACTTGATGCGTCGGAGTAATCGCGTTCACCTAGGACAACCCTCAGCTTTCATCCAGTAATGGATGAGGTTAGGATGGGAACAGCTGACACGTAAGCCCAGATCAGCACTCTGCTCAGGAGGCTTTACGAACGCAGCCCCCGGATCCTCCAGCCTGCACCATAACCGGTGATGAGCTCAAAAGGCAAAACTGACCCAACATGAACACTTTATGAATATGCGGGCCTAGTCCAGATAAAGAACATTGCCACACATTACATATGGTGGGCTGTTTTAGAAAAAGCTTTACCAACCATCAGCAGTCAGGACTTCAGGATAGGAATAGCAATTAAAATATTTGTGCGGTTCTTTACAGACAGACGGAGACAAACATAGCCGCAGACAGACGCAGACAGACGCAGACAGACGCAGACAGACGCAGACAGACAGAGACAGACAGAGACAGAGACAGACAGACGCAGACAGACGCAGACAGAGACAGACAGAGACGCAGATAGACAGAGACATACACAGATGCAGACAGACGCAGACAGGCAGATGCAGGCAGACAAGGACAGATGCAGGCAGACAGAGACAGACAGACAGACAGACAGACAGAGAGAGAGACACAGATGCAGACAGACGCAGATAGACAGAGACATGCACAGATGCAGACAGACGCAGATAGACAGAGACATACACAGATGCAGACAGACGCAGATAGACAGAGACATACACAGATGCAGACAGACGCAGATAGACAGAGACATACACAGATGCAGACAGACGCAGACAGGCAGACGCAGGCAGACAAGGACAGACGCAGGCAGACAGGGACAGACAGACAGAGACAGACAGAGACAGACAGAAACAGACGCAGATAGACAGAGACATACACAGACGCAGACAGAGGCAGGCAGAGGCAGGCAGACAGACAGACAGACAGACAGACAGACAGACAGACAGACAGACAGACAGACAGACAGACAGACACCTGAACGAGGGGCTGCAAGCCTGACTGAATCCTAACCATGCCCCCCAGCCCCTCGCCCGTTTGAGGGGAAAAAAGGCTCGGACACTTCAGGAAGTGGGAAAAAAAAAACATGTTTTTATTGTGTTGTCCTTTTTGCAGCCATGTTTCACACAGAGAGAAAAGCTGGGCTATAATGCTCAGCAAAGCCTGGAACTTCTCCTCTCATCTTCTGGGTGACCTCAGTCCATCTGAATACACACACTGCCTACTTCTGTGAGCTTGGGCTGCTCTATATGACAGCCATGATAAATCAACGAAACAAAAAAACAAAAGAACAAAAGAACAAAAATACGTCTGGACAACAGTTGTGTAGTGGACGTTAAGCTGATTTTCAGCAACTAATCGAGGCGTCAAAGTCCGGACTTCAGATTGAAATTAAATTAACAAAAAAAAAAGAAGAAACTTTATGGATTTGCACCTTCTCTACACTGTCAGGTACATTGTGTCAGGTACTATCGTGATACAGCAACAAAAAAAGCGAGTCTCAGATGCAATATCATAAAATTCCTTCAAATAAACATATCTCATGGAAAGCGGAGAATGGTAGCCAAAACCCAAGAGTGAATTAGAGACTACTGCACTCTCAAGTGAGTCCCAACTGAGCCCCAAATTCATCTTAACTGAGTCTTAACGGAGATGGTATGCCACCCTCAAGCAAACCCCGGAAACTGGCACAAAGAGACAGACACTTGTTTACGTTTGATGAATATATGCATATACGTCTCAGAAATGTGGAATGAAAGATCACTCTGAAAAGGTTACTTCTTCAATCCCCCCAGTGATAAACTGCAACGAGAGAAGAGTTCAAGAGGGATTTATTTAGCGTGCATACACACAATCGGTACACAATGAATTAGAGCTGCATGGACGTGATTAGACGTGAGTGTAACTTAGGTGACAGGAAAGAAAAATAACTTGAGTCACAGTGACCTAGCATAACAGTGGCGAGAGCTAATCCCCTCAAACACTTTCATCGCTTCAAGATCTTGCCTATGGTTCTCCGTAACCTCGCTGAAAAGACGCTCGATGTCAGCTCGCACCCCCAATGACCACAACTCGTTTTGTCGAGCGATTGATCGTGGGACGAGCACGTGGCCCGGTCGATCGGAGAGAAGGCCGAGGGCTGCAGTTTCTCACCGACGCTCAGTCAGCTTGAGCCTTTAGGGTACGCAAGGCAGCGCCATTAACTACCAACGAGGCACAACCGCCAATCTCCCGGGCCACGGACACACTCACACATTCAAAATCATTCGCTAGACCAAGAAATCACGGACACCTCGAGAACGGGCTGACATCAAGATTCCGCACCGGGCTGCTGGAAGCTATCCCTCAGATGAGATAAAGGCCGTCGGCCATTTTGTAGACAGGCGACAACTTCACTTTTTTTTTTGTACTTTTTTTAAGGCTTGGCAGAAATGAAGAGATGGAATTGATTTTCTTGAGGTATGGTTATGGCACAATGCAGCGTTTTGTTAATTTTTATACATACACTTCCTTCCAAAAGTATTGGAACAGCAAGGCCAATTCCTTTGTTTTTGCAATACACTGAAAACATTTGGGTTTGAGATGAAAAGATGAACACGAGACAAGATTTCAGCATTTCAGCTTTTATTTCCTGGTACAACTAGATGTGTTAAACTACATAGAACATGGCACCTTTGGTATCAGACCATCCTATTTTGAGCAATAACTGCATCAAGCTAGTCTGTTGCCTTCTACTTTTGTGATGGCTTTCCAGGTTTTTACTGCAGCCTCTTTCAGTTGTTTGTTTTGGAAGGTTTTCCAATCTCCTCTTCAGGAGGTGAAATGCATGCTCAATAGGTTTAAGGTCTGGTGATCGACTTGAAAGTCCCTAATGAAGTCCTTTGTTGTGTTAGCAGTGCGTTTTGGGTCACTGTCTTGCTGCATGAAGAAGTCCCCCCCCCCCAATTAGTTTGGACACATTTCTCTGTAAGTTGGCAGACAGAATGTTTTTGTAGACTTCTGAATTCATCCTGCTGCAGCCAGAAGCAGCCATGCAAGACCCAAGCCATGACACTTCCTCCACAGTGCTTCACAGATGAGCTTGTATGTTTTGGATCATGAACAGACACTTTCTTTCTCCACACTTTGGCTTTTCCATCACTTTGGTAGAGGTTCATCTTCGTCTCATCAGTCCATAAAACATTGTTCCACAACTTTTAGTCTCATCTCTGTACTTCTTTGCAAATTGTAATTTTGCCTTCCGATTCTCACTACTGATGAGTGGTTTGCATCTTGTGGTATAGGCTCTATATTGCTGCTCTTTAAGTCTTCTTCGAACGGTTGATTGCGATAACATCAGTCAGTGCAGGGGTGAAGGTTTGGTGTTTTACTTCACAGCTCTCACAATGTCTCATCAACTGCCGTTTTCCTTGGTTGACCTGTTTGATGACTGTTGCTCAGTGCGGCAGTGGTTTCTTTCGTTTTCAGAACATTCCAAGTTGTTGCACAAGCTATCCCCAATGCTTGTGCAATGGCTCTGACCAATTTCCCCTCTTTTCTAAGCTTCAAAATGGCTTGCATTTCTCCCAAAGACAGCTCTCTGGTCTTCATGTTAGCTAATATTTTCTAACACAAATGCAGTCTTCACAGGCAAACCGCAAGGCTAAAACCATGAGTACATTCAGAACTATTTATCGTTTAACTAATCAATCTAACAGGACACATCTGGGCAACAAGAAACACCTGTCAGTCAAATGCGCCAATAATTTTGCTCAGAAAAATTGGGTGGTCCGATAATAATAAAAAAAAAAATTAAAAAAAACTTAGAACATATCACCTTTTGTAAGAAATCTAGATAAAAATACCAAGAAATGAAAGCTGAAATCTGATCTTGGAACTCAATTGTCTTCAGTGTATAGCAAAAACAATGGAATTGACCTTTCTGTTCAAATACTTGTGGAGGGGACTGCACATTGTTTACATGTAATCGTCACAACTTCATTTGAAGCATATGGCACATTTACCATGAGTGCATTTACACTTTATACGAGTGGTGACAGAGCCAGAATCCTTCGCCGCGTTAAAGCAAGAAGAGAACAGTAATTCAGTGGAGAACACAGCTCTTTGAAAGCAGAAACAGGAAACGCATGCAACTGCCACCCCATGTCACATCCTGTTTACCGCGCAAAGGCACGCCTTGCCCAGACCACAGCAGGTGACACGGAACAGGCAGGAACGTGACTTCAGAACCCGCCACACATGCCTAGAACCCGTATGCCTCTGCTCAAACAGAAGCCCTCTCCGCGCCAAAAATAGAAACCAAGCCAATTACACTACTGCTTCCTGCAGAGGTTATTTCCAGAAAAAACCCTTCAGGGTCTCTGCAAAATTAGGAAGTGTTTTCCCAGGAAACCGCGAGTTAATTTTCGTCAAAAAAAAAAAAAAAAAAATCACTGGCAATGTCTGTCCTTGTCCTTAACGTGCGATAGGAGAAGGCCAGGCTAAATGGTGTGAACTTTAGGAGGAAAAAAAAAAAAAAAAAAAAAGAAGAAAAAGAAACAGGGACTTACTTGTTAAAGGATTCATCCTGGAGGTTCATGACCAAACTATCCGCACTCAGATACACCTTGTTCTGCGAAGCCGCCACCTGGAATGTACACACACACACACACACTTAATACACCACCTGCTGAGGACATTAAACCAAATCTGCTGTTCCAAGCACTGCCAGACACAAGTGGGACAACACAAGATCCAATGCTTACTGAAATATGCCTGTAGAGCAGGTGCAATTCTCACAAAGTAATGAATACAAAATGTACAAAACTGCAGTCTGCCTTCTCCAGAGTGAGAGTGAGAGTGAGAGTGAGAGAACTGTTCTTTGGGAGTCTGGGGTTTGGTTCCAATCGCTTATTTTATTCCTAATCGTCTCTTTGGTCCTTGGTCCTTTGGTCTTCGGTGACCTGGAAATCAATCGAGGTCGGCCATCCTTAAGGACATTCCGACCTGTTAAATGTTCCTTGGAGGAGCGAGGATGCTTCCGGAGGAGACTTCAGCGAGGATATCCGGAAGTCAGTACAAATGATCTAGAGATGATCTACCTGAGGATCCACCACTCACTTCAAAATTATAATAACGTCATCCAAAGTGACTTACAGTTGACTATGCAGGGGACAATGTAGGGTTAAGGGCCTTGTTCACCAGGGTTTGAACAACCAACCTTCCGGGTCCCACTGATGTACCTTAAACGACTACGCTACAGGCTGCCTCAATGATGCTTGACTAAGTAAGGACCTAGCACTAGCCCAATACGTCGCCTCAACCCAACTCTGTACCATTTACTTGGAGCTATTAAGCAAGGAAATGACGGCAAGAGGAGATGAAAATAAGCGATAGAAATGGACCGTAGTTCTTGCATAGCAGCTTGACAATTATAAATGGCAGTTTTTCTCTGTGATTCTCTAATGTTGTCTAATGTTGGCACTCAAAGTCATCTAGGTTGGAGGGTTTGTGCAGGGTTTTTTCCCCCCACACCGCTTCAGAGAGGAGGATAAGGATGAGATTTCGGACGAAAGGAAAAGAGCCCCCCCCCCCCCGTCTTCCAGCATTCGCCTCCTTCAGCCTTTCGCACCCTCTCAGTGTCGCTACACGTGGTCTCCATTTCTCCGTGAAAGGCGCTGCTAAAAGGCATATAATCCCCCCCTTTTGTCACGTCAGGCCCCGTCCGAAGGCCTTGAGTTATCGTCTTCCAAAGCGCTTCAAATAGCAGCGGCCGCTGAAAAGATTAGGCCTCGTGACAAACCCGCGAATTCCGCCGGGAATCGCACAACAATCCCCGGGTCCCACCAGGAGAAACCAGCTGGAGAAAGGTTACATTGAATCTCTGAGCGGGTTCCCGTCGGGACTTGTTTTAAAGAGGAACGAACCGTAACCGAGACGCACCGCCCCAGCGCAAACCGCAGTCCGCTCGACAACTTTACGGGACGGATAAGAAGCGAGGATCGATATTTTAAGGAGCGGAAAAAATGCCTCCGCACGACAAAAGTGCCGATCTGTCGACGGCACGAGCTGGGAAATGAGAGGCCTGTTTTCATAAACGCCCTTAAATAACAAGACACAAAGCGTTCTGCGGATAAAGGATGGAAATAAAAAGAAGGAAAGCGATGAAAAGGGACCAGGTTTGAACAAAGACAAGTGTACCCTGGGGCGCAGAAGCTTTCAGGCACCAAAGCAATTAATGAAAGTCATTTTAATCTGATCTAATTCTGAGCTGGCAGATGAACAGCGTGAACACGCGCTCCCTGGTTTCCAGCCGTATGAGAAACACAAACGACACAGGTTCCAAATGAACGTTTTTACAGACGACCGTGCATTATATCTCCGACTTTTAACGGGACTGGCTAAAGACGGAGTGAATGCTCAACGATCAAAATCTGTCACCCCATTTCCTGCCCAAAACCGGCAGAAAAATCCTCCCGGCTGGGATTGCTCACCTGTCCATTCCTCAGCCTGGCCGGCTAAAATTAAGATGGCTCTTGGTGTTCCGGCACTTTCCCCAAAGAGGTCTGGCAGAGCGTCTTTCATCCATAGTCTAAATGGATGCTTAATTTGATTTCTAAATGTACACACTGGCCAGTAACTCAATCTGCAATTCATTTCGCTGCTGAATTTGCTGACTACAGATTTACACACGTTGTTTGTTTAAGAGGAAATGCATTATAAAAGAGAGGTATGGAAAAGACAGCTTGAAAAGCTGAACTTCAACAAACAACGCTCAATACCTTAACATCAGTAAGATGATATCCTATGGACCCAGCATAGACATTGGTGAACTTCTCGGTCTTTGAGTAAAAATGATTGAATTGCGCCTTTGCATGTTAGTTGAGAAGAAGTGACACTACGCTGTTTTAAAGACAAAACAGAGTACTTGAAGTGAAGCGTTGCTAGGTTATAAGTTTATGATATCTGAAACAATGAATCAGCCGAACGTAAACATAGTGGTTTGGCATTGTTAAGTTAGGAGTAAGTTATCGTGAGGTAATGAATCTCTCTCAAATCAATCACAATGCAAGGTTGGAACTAAATGTAATAACTTATGTTGTATAATGTGCGATATTTGTGGTTGTAAAGTGGAGTGGGAGTCCAGCTGCAGAGGACTCCTACATACCGTCTTAGCGATGTTCTGGGCGGCCCGGATTCGCCGCAGTTTCAGGTAGCCAGGATTCTTGGTCACGGCCTCTCCCAACTGCCAAGCAAAGAGAAGGAAGCTTTAACACCTTTAACTTTTCACACCAAATATAAACCATATACTCACAAACTTTGTAAATACACATTTAAAAAAGGTTTTTTTGGTTTAGGTGACAGTTGTTGCGTTTACCATTTTGGCAGCTTCTGCCTCTCCTTCTGCCTGGATGATCTTCTGTCTCTGGTCCTGTTTGGCCTTCTCCACATAGAACTGTGCCCTCTGAGCCTCCTGCTGGGCTGTGGACACACACAGAGACATGAGTACACACAAACACATCAACACACACACACACAAACACAAACCCACACAAACCCACACACACACACACACACACACACACACACACACACACACACACATATCAACACAGACACACACACACACACAAACACACACACAAACACACACACACACACACACACACACACACACACACACACACACACACACAAACATGAACAAATAAACACACACGCACGCACAACCCATAACCCTGTTTGGCCACCACCACATAGAAGTGCAAACTCTGAGCCTCCTGTTGGGCTGTAGACAGACACAGAGACATGAGTACACACGAACAGGAACGAACAGGAACAAAAACAAACAAACAAACACGCACGCCCTCTACCCTTGTTTGGCCTCCACCACATAGAAGTGCAAACTCTAAGCCTCCTGTTGGCCTGTGGACACAGACACACTCCGACTCACACGAGCACACACTCACACACTCACACACTCACACACTCACACACTCACACACTCACACACTCACACACTCACACACTCTCGGGGGGGCTGGTACTTGTGCGTCAGGTCGCCGAGCACAGAGAGAGCTCCAATCACGCATGTTTCATCCTCTTAAAATGCCGTGCAAAAGCACTGGGCTTATCTGCCACACAAAACACCTGATTCAGGTATTAAAGCATTAGAAAATCATTACTGTGCTCCCTTTAAAGCACGTTTTGCAACCATTTCTGCTCAACCGAAGCCGAACCGTAAGTTTTCCCTGTAATCTCCTTTCAGAAAAGATTCTACAAAAAAAAAAAACTAAATTACACGGCTGTAACAATGCTGGTGCAAGGGCAAAGCCCTTTGAAAAGTCAACACAAGCTGAAGTTAAATTGCCTAAAATGACAGGAATCAAGGTAGACAAAGGTAGACAGTGCTCCCACTGTTTAGCATTTTAATAAAAATCATACAACAGAAAAGCCCATTTAAAAACAGGGCATCATCGGGCCAGCTCATTCCATTAAGGCACCATGCGGTAGAGCACGGATGGGCCTCACAGTCTCATAAAGCATAGGGACTGTACCAGTGTTGACTTTGGCTGGCAACACCACAAGGGCAACTCACTATTGGCGATGGCATTGTTCAGGTACGGGTGGGTTTAGTTGGTTTAGGGGTCTGCATTTCAGTGCCATCTAGTGACCCCCATTGGTTGATAGGGTGCCTGTAGACCGTATGCTAAGCCCTTAGAGTACATAATATACAGAGACAACGAGGCCAATAGAAGCCTATGGGGGAAACATTCTGACACACGGGGTAACAGGAAGTGTAATAGTTCTGGTCACTGTTCATGCTCATTTGGGAAAATAGACTTTTTGAGGGTTACATAGAAATAGGCATCCCCAGACTTTGTTAAATTGTTAAATTGATTGATCAAAAACTGATGGCTCAAAAACTGGCCCCTTGCCCATTCAGCCCTGCGCTATTTGCTATTAAAATAAATAAGGTATCCAATTAAAATATATGAACCATGTTGGCTGTGGCCCTGGCATAAGTAGAGAGCTACTGATCATTGGACACATAAAATTTGAATGTACAACTTACCATTTATATTAATGGCCATAAAATATTTGTTGTATTTTTTAAATCTGCAGGACTCCAACTTCAACAAATAATATAATCGGAGGGTATACCTTTAACTGTAATATGACAAATTGCGTTACTAAGTTAAGTTATCGGTTCACTGTATATTTCACACAGGTCTGCCTCCTAAGAGGATACCTTTTCAGAGAAACAGCACACTCTACTGGTGAGAAATATTATCCATACCCTAAATCTTAAGACCTGCATGCACAGTTATGGACAAATGCTAAAATATTTACATTAATTCAGCTTCACAGAAACAAACATTAACTACTTTTCACATTGTAAAATTAAACATGTTATGCTATATGTGTATGTCTCCCATTTCTTGTTAAATGGGCTCTTTGCTTACTGTAGACAAGAGAATGTCCACATTAAACCAACTTTTAGTTCACATCATGTATTATTAGGGTGGTTTGTTTATATAGCTGGTTTCAAAACAGATTCTTATTTTTTGGAAAAGAAATCAAAAAGGGTGGGAATGTTTCCTCTTTCTAAACACTTTTCTTGTAAATACTTCTCTTTTCTTGTGAAAAAGAAAAAAATCCAACCATGTAAATGTCAATATTTACACTGAAAAATACAGAGAACAAGTTCCAAAAAAAAGGAATTCCTGGCATTTGGCAGAGAGTATGAGCACTTGCACTTCTGTAGAAACCCGTTTAAAGAATTCACATTTGTATATAAATGCATTTAAGGCCAGGAGAATGAGCTCTACAGAACAAAAGGTAGAGGCAGTACCACTGATCTGATCACTTCACATGCCATTTGTGGCAAACAATACATTATCATAAGGAACTTGATTTAACCTTGATTTAATACATGCTGGAGTAAAGCCAAGTAAGTGTTACCAGATATGTGTTAATTCACTTGGTACATTATTTTTGGCTTGAATTCATCACTATCTTGGGTTAAAAACAGGAGCATGCATTATCCAACCCTTCCAGGGAATTGAGTACTACTGCTTGCCAATTTCATTAGGAATTCTGAATTCAGGATTTGGCAGATGCCAACTCTTGATTTGCAGCTATCAGAAGCACTTTGCCGTTTGAGTGTAGCGCTAGTAATGGTGCTAACAAAAGCATTGTCCTATGTGAATGTAGGGCTTGAATAAAAACTGTAAAAAAACTGAGTCAATACATTGTGCAGCCTCACTAGCAAGCTGCTAACAGAAACACTGTCTATATGAATGTAGGGCTAGCAAGCTGCTAACAAAAACACTGTACAATATGAATGTAGGGCTAGCAAGCCGCTA
Organism: Conger conger; assembly: GCF_963514075.1. Classification (NCBI taxonomy): domain Eukaryota; kingdom Metazoa; phylum Chordata; class Actinopteri; order Anguilliformes; family Congridae; genus Conger; species Conger conger. The sequence goes on from NC_083763.1 coordinate 55,221,527, forward strand.
AAAGAAACACTGTCTATGTGAATGTGGGGCTAGCAAGCTGCTAACAGAGTCATTGTGCAAATCTAGCGTGAGCCTGAGAGAGACGCTGTCACGCACCGACTTGCTTGGCCTCCACAGCGGCCGTGTACTCCCTGCTGAAGCTCAGCTCGGTGATGGCCACGTCATCCAGGATGATGTTGAAGTCCTTGGCTCTCTCAAACAGCTCTCTGCGAATCAGCAAGGACACCTACGGCAGACAGGGAGGGCGGGAGAGGGTGAAGGACAGAGGGCAGGCATCCAAACTTGGAGTTTCATGGACAAACTCCAACTTGACCTGTATTTGTGAAACTGGCGCCAGGAGTATTAAATCTGTGTGAACTAAGCACTTCTTTTCAGCACTTTTAAGCACCTTTCTTCACATATTTTAGATATGCTGCCAGAGCATTGCACTCAAGCCTATATGCATGCAGCAGTAATCTCATAATTATATAGAGTGCCTAATCCTTCTCTTTTCTGCCTTCTTCATGGGAGTTTTGCCCTGAGTTTGCAGACTGATCAAGCCTCATCCCTCTCCTGGTTCAACCCCATGCCATGACGCAACCTGGAGGCCTATATTCATCTGCACTGCATATTACTACACATCTCTGACTGCCTATTTTAACCAGCTACTTCAACTACCTCAGATTTATCATTTGCGCTGTTAAATCCCGCCTTACAATTCTGTTACCATTCATTCTCTCGACCATTACACTGGACTGGCCAGCAGAGGATAGGCTCCCCATGCAGGGGCCGGGTTCCTGTCAAAATATTGCTTCCCATTAGGGAGTAGTTTCTCATCACTGTTTGAATGTTTTTCTTCCCTCTGCAGTATTTCTACGGTCTTTGTGACATAGTGACTGTGTAAAAAAGTGATACACAATTAAAGTTGAATTGAAACTAAGGCACCTAGTGAAGGTACGCAAGAAAAAGGCTGTGGATAAATGTTAACTTTCACTTGTACTCGATAAATCCGCATTGGCTTCCCTCCAGCACCCTCCTGGTACAAGCCAACACCTACCAATACATCAAAGCTGTCCTGAAATGTACCCTCTTTTTATTTTTTACTTAAGGGTACTGCACTTTGCTGTTTGTGCTGTTTTTAACCAGCTCTGGTTGGACTTTAAACTGTGCGCTTGTGCAGTTATTGTGTAACACGCATTGGCGGGTGTGGTTTAAGTATACTCCATAAAGTTTGCAGTCATTTCAAAACTTTCTGGCCTGACAACAATTGGTCGTTGGGGAAAAAAGAAAATGTCCTCACTTGTGCTGAATTATATGAAAATAAATCACAGTCGCAGTGGTGTCATTCCTTGGACAGAAGACCAAGGCCCTAAGATGGAGGCAGTTACTGCATTTCCTCAATCAGGTCAGCCAGGTCGAGTCAAAAGCATTTGGGTTTGTGCATGAAACCCAAAGCCTTCTTATGCCCCTCCGAAGAACGATGGCTAATTTCCACCCTGGACCACAAACAGCCTGTTAAACCGGAGAGGAGCCAGGAGAAACAGAAGCATGGGCTCGAGACACCGAGAGGGAGTGAAAAACTGGCCTTACCAGGAGCAGGATGTGGCTGGGGGAAAAAAAAAACCCACCTGGCGCCTTAGCTCACCTAGCATTAGCATGGCTGCTGAAATGGGTTTAGTGCTAGCGCATATGCGCTAACTCATCCAGCGTTAACATTACTGTGAATATGCGGTTATCTTTGCTGTACTCCCCAGAGTTAGCGTGTGCGCTACTGCTGCGGGAGAACTGCACCTAGCGCTACTGTAAGAGTTAACATGTGCACTAAGGCCAAGTTGAAACTGTGGCTAGTGCTACCATAATGCCCAGATTTAACATTCACTGCAGTGGACCTGTGACTACCAAGCTTGTAATGTGCACAGTTAGCCTGCGCACTAGCGGCAACATGAATCTGCGGCTAGTGCTAGCGAATGGCTGGAGTTAGCATGCGCACTAGCCCATGGTGGACTCAGGGCTAGCCCCACTGAGCTGCCCAGCTAGCCTGCCCCTTTACCTGGGCTCTCTGCGTGATGAGCTGCGAGGCGTTGAACTTGGCCACCACGCTCTTCAGGACCTCGTTGACGATGGAGGGCAGCACGCGCTCGTCGTAGTCCTTGCCCAGCTGCTGGTACATGATGGGCAAGTTGGAGGCCACGGGCCGGGACAGCACACGGAGCGCGATGTTCACCATCTGCAGATCTGCGTTAGCATTTTAGCGGTTAGCACACACTCATCCCTCAACACTTGAGGACTCATACAAACTGCTGTTTGGAACCAGATAATGGTTCTGCACATGGAGAGTCTGCATCTGACATTTTTTTGTAACCTTCTGGCAACTGCCAGAAGCAGAACTACATGGCTCAACAACTTCAAGGAAAAAAACTGAGTGAGTGGGCATGTACATTACTTTGCCTCGTGATTATAAAGACACCCAGAAGTCACTCACTTCTTGGATGGAGACTGAACACAGCAAACAGAACGTCTCTTGTACCTATGACTACTCCTGTTACAATCCCACCCTCTCTCTATGACGGACAGCTTCTCGGGCTAGCTACTTCGGAAAAGGTATGAACAACACTTGTGTTGCGTATGTTGCATGAGACAGTTTGTTTGAAGCATGCATACACAACTTACATTTTTCACACAGTCCACTGACATAGCTCGATTAGTCAGAAACCCAGTGCCCCTGCTAATTACATTGCATCTTACATTTTTCCGAACCCGGTTCTCTAACCACCCCACTCACCTTTGCTTCCGGTGAGGGAGGAGATCTTCCTGGGCCTTGCCCTGATGTCATAAATGACGGGATACTGGAACCAGGGTATTCTAACAGGAAAAAATCAAACACAAAAATTCAACCATGTCATTTCACCTGCGAACAGTCACTACTGCTGCAGCTGAAGTGTCATGTCAACCTCAATGAAACATATAGGCATAAATCCTGCTTCTTTCACTCTGGCAATTCTGGTAATATATGATTAGAGGTTTACAAAGGAAAAATGCATTCAATTCACAGGGGAATGTATAGCTAACTTACACAAAATATACATTTATTTGCGTTTTCACCTTAGGAACTCCAGAGGCAATTGAAGAGGAATCCAAAAAAATAAATAACTGCAAGCTAAAGTTTTGTGAGGCTTCAATTCACAGGGCTTAAAAGATTAACTGCAGAACTGAGTGCTTGTCAGACATACCTGAAGTGCAGTCCTTCAGCAAGGACAGTGTCCATCTGCATCCCCCCAATTCTGTTGAAGATAATCGCCCGCTGTCCTCCTTCCACTGGGAACAGTGCAAAAACAACCCTCAGTACACCAAACCGGGGGTGGGCAGCTCAGTTAAGATGGTCGTTGTATGTCGCTCTGGATAAGAGCGTCTGCTGAATGCTTTGCAATGTAATGTAATGTAAGGAATAGATTCTAGATTTTCAGCTCTCAGAGCTCTGGAATCAGGAAAGTGAACTTAAACCAAGAAAAACTGTTTTTCTGCAATTTGATTGGTTCTAGCCCCGTATGAGCTAGTGTTATATTATTAGGTCAATGGTTGAGGTTGTGTCAATGACGGTCTCTAATCAGAGTTGCACCTACACAAGATTGTGATTAATCAGAACAAGCAACAAATTATTATAAGACGGCACACCCCCGGATGTTGAGCAGATTTTGCACTCCTTAGTGTCAATAGCCAAGCTCATAATACCTAAGATTAAGTATAGGTATGCAAGACAATTACTGATATACTTTCTTCAGAACAAGGCTAGGCTTTGTGTACCATGTGCACACTAAACACTTCACTTTTCCTTCACTGAACAGCAAGACATACAGTCAGGTCCATAAATATTGGGACATCGACACAATTCTTGTTCGTTTCATTTCAAATCCATTGTGGTGGTGTATAGAGCCAAAAAGAGGAGAATTGTGTCGATGTCCCAATATTTATGGACCTGACTGTACCTTACCTGAATTAGCAATAATACTTTAGAACATTTTATATCCTCATAAATCTCTACACTACACAAGCACTTTACCTAGTTCATTTTCCCCCACATTGCAGACCGTGGCAGTGTAATCTGTCGTCTGTTATATGTAAGGGCGGAGCTACTCAGGTCACTTGCTAAGAAGGGTAGAACGTTTATTCTTCTTTTTCCGTTTTTCAGCTTAGAACTGTTTCTTTTGTGATTAATGCATTGGAGCAAATCAATAAGCGGCGATTGTGCACCACGCTCATTTCCTTTCTGGTCATTATCATTTTATTTGCATTTAGTGACAGTATTATAAGTCGAACAATTATTTGTCACAACAGGTCAACGTGAGTCACAAAGGGGAGCGCTCCACATTCACACTTCCACTAAACCTGGATTTTTTTCAAAAATTTCTTTCATTCTTTACCCTTATCTTCCCCAAAATTGCAATGCAAAATGAGTGTTTGTCCTCCACACTCTGCTGATAAGGGAGCGCTCAAAAGAAGTATGCGCTCTCCTCATGTGACGATGAGGTGTAGGAGGCCAGTTCTTGTGTACCCTGTGCAAGCAGAATGGGTGCTTAATCTACTGGTTTTATGTCACTGGTTTTTTCAGTTAAGGCCGTCTTGTCGACTGAGATGTCCCCCTACCCAGGCGATGCTTCAGCAAATGGATTCACAGAGATCAGACTGAGGCACACCCCCACGCTACAACAGTAGTAGTGCCCAATCATCTGTCATGGACGACCAAGAGTACACAGGCTTTCATTCCAACCAATCACTACACCGGTTGATTTCACAAATTCAGCAGATGAAGTGATTGCTTGGAAGAAAAACCTGGATACACTCAAGCCCCCCAAACGCACATGACTGGGCACCACTGCTTAACAGGAAGAGCCACCCAGCAACCACAACCTTTTTATTTTTATTAATAAATGAAATACAATAATAAATCTAAAACGTATAGCACGAACGCCATTACCTGTATACGTAGCTTCTTTGACCCCATAAACGAATGCACCAGCGCCGATGAGTAGTTTCATTCCCAGACCAGCTCCCCTCGAGCCAGAGGACATCCTGCTGGCGATGTCCCGCAAGCTTTGCAACAACCTCTGAAAGAACGAAATGCGGTTTCAGTCACCAAACGTCACACATTTAACGTCTGTCCAGTAATTAATGTGATTACAGTTCCTTCCATTTGCATTAATGGGGGAGCAATACTATTTCATTCAAATAAGTGTTCACTGATTCAATAAGAAATTTCAGTTACAAGTGTTAAATCGCGTTGGATAGACAGGGATGGATTTTGTTCCAGCGGGGACATTAACCTGGAACTACAAGGAACACCGGCGTGGACGATTACTCCATCTTGTGGAGATTACGGCTACTGAAGTACGAGTTGGCTAGCCATCTCGAACTTTCTGCTATCCGTCCTCTAACGTTGACCATGACATGTTTAATTATATTATTACATTTAGAGTAAAATTTAGAGTAAAATGTAGGTCAACATCAAGGTCAGACAGACAATTTAAGGGCCCTGGGTATGCCAATACAGCAAGCTAATTATAACAACATGCTGTCACTGAAATGCGCCTGTTAGCTATTGTGCGTTTTAATCAGATAGCTAGTTAAACACACGTTCCCAGTCACTATAATATTAGATACAGCTAAAAGCTGTCAACAACAGTTTACTATGTATAATGTAATTATATAAGTCTACTCTTCACGAATGACTCTCAGATGACACAATGTCAGTTTGCCGGCTAACATTATCTTGCTAAAGCTAGCTATAGCGAAAGAAAGAAATGGTTCTTTGAGAAATAACAGGTTTCCCCAAATTTGAGAACATGCCAGGACAGGTCCATTTATGCACACTCAATGTTTCCAAGAAGACCCCATACTTAACGTAGTATTTTCTATTTAAAAGCCAAGTCAAACACTTACATTGGGCTCCTTATTCGCCATGCTGGTACGTGCAGTAATGGAAAAAAAATCCAAGGTCGTAAAGGACTTCCTGTACCAGATGAAATGCTTTCTGGGACTTGTAGTTTCGACATTTACGATAGCTTTTACGGTTGCTTTCTGTAATATAAATATAAATACTGAAACATTTGTTTGTTAAAAGTGTGTTATGAATTTTATTGGAACCTAAAAGTAAAACATTTCAGTATGTGTTTCATAAGCTGATGAGCAGTGGTTATCAAACTGAATTAGGAGCTAGACTGTGGGAGGAGTTAACACGAGCTGCTAGACACTGTCAAAAATGACATACAATATAGGGGCATTCTGTTATAACAGTGCGAATCTGGACACCCGTTTTGAAACTATGTCTGGGATTTTGCAAGATTTAAAGATTTGTAGATCTCACTGAATGAGGATTTTTTTTATTTGGCTGCTTGAAATCTGGCCTCTTGAGAATGCTCTTCGTCTTGAAAAAAAAACAACAACAACAACAACAACAAAAAAAACATTAAAAGGTCAGAAAATGCCTCAAAATTGTCCTGAAGATTTCACTGCAAAGTGTCAATCAGTCAAGTGTCACTTCTATCCAGCTTTGACAGATGGGACCCCATGTAATTTATATGCTTCAAAAGCATTGCAAAATTAACCCAAAGTTGAATTGGCAAACAAACAGGGCTTGATTTGGGAATTTTGGGGATTTGGGGATTTTTTTTTTCTGAAGTACTAGCTCTTTAAAATGAATTTCTTGGTGATCCCAAACATTGCACATGTATGTGAAGTTGACTTTGCAGCCATCCATTGCCCATTTATGAAGCCTTCAAATAATGTAAATACAGATTACTCATGGCATGGTACTCCCACCAAAACTGTGCATATTCATATTTGCATAAACATAACAAGCAGTGTTATAATATGGTATTTGTTCACACAATGCCAATCCACCAATGTTCATTGCATTTTGCTGCTACAAAATACATACTACTGTGAGTTTCCTTAGAACAATCATCCATCCATCCATCCATCCATCCATTATCTTAACCTGCTTATCCTGAACAGGGTCACAGGGGGGCTGGAGAGAACAACCAATAAACCTTCATAATTTGATATAATACATAATCTCAAGCAATTCTTCTTTGCTGAAAAACAAATAAAAATAAAAAGATAATGATCCTTACTTCTTTGCATGATTATGATATTGATTATATGATATTCTCTGTGGCTGTTGAGGACCCATATGGTAACTGTTTGCTGGGTGTGAATGATCACAGATCATTAGTTACATGACATATATCTTACAATAGCAGATTTGGTTAACTTTAATCCATCAGTAATACCACCTAGTGTCATTACATTTACCATCTATTCTACCATTACTTTACACTTGTCTGGCCAGTGGAGGGTGGGCTACTCCTAGATAGCTGGGTTCCTCCTGAGATTTCTTACCATCTGTGAGTTTCTCCTCAACACCATTTGAATGTTTTTCTCCCCACTGGGGAGTATTTCCCTCTCTCTGCTTCTCTGTAAAGCACATTTGTGAGTCATCTGTAAAAAGTGTCATAGAAAATAAATTCAAATTGAATAGTATAATTTTATAGGTCCACTAGGTGGCAGCACTGGCCCTACAGACAGGTATGGCCACAGCAGTGATTGATTGTAATCACCATAGCTGTGGCCAATTATCTCGTTTTTGGGCTTTTAAAGACCTGGGTTTTTCAGTTGAGAGAGTTTTTGGGGTTAGAGAATTGGGGTTGTATGAGCTTACATTTAGGTGAGTATTATGTGATTTCTTCTGTTTGGGTTGCCAGTTTTGTTTTGTTTTGTTTTGTTTTGTTTTGTTTTATTCACTTTTGACAAATAACAGGCTGTAAGCCAACCCGTCTTGAGTTTCTATGTCTGATCACCATATAAGCAGTGATCACCCCCAGCTCTGCATCACAAGGTTATATATTACATTTATAGCAGACACTAAATGTGTATATGCAATACTTGCTTACCAAATTGTCTCCATCCCATGTATTGTAATGTATAAGTACAGTTAGACCTTATGTTGTACCCTATGCAGCATTGATCTATTGATATACAGTGACTTCAGAAAGTATTCAGATACCATCACTTTTTGCACAATTTGTGTTGTATATTTAAGTTTAAATGGATAAAATCCAGTACTTTGTAGAAGACAATTTGGGAGTAATTTCTGTTTTGAATCTCTATAAGCTTTGCAAACCTGGATTTGGGCAGTTTATTCCATCCTTCCTGGCAGATCCTCTCAGGCTCCATCAGATTGGATGGGAAGCATCTGTAACCTGCCATCTTCAGATCGCTCCACAGTTGTTCTATGGGGTTTAAGTCTGGGCTTTGGCTCAGAGACTTGTCCCAAAGTGTCTTGGCTGTAGGCTTCAGGTCATTGTCATGCTGAAAGGTGAATCATCGCCCCAGTCTGAGGTCACATACTTTTCCCCAAGGGCGTCTCTGTATTTGGGTGCATTCATCCTTCTCTCAATTCTGACCTGTCTCCCTGTCCCTGCCACTGAGAAGCACCCCTATAGCATGATGCTGCCACCACCATGCTTCACCAAAGGGTCTGAATACTTCTATAAATGAGGTTTGTTTTTGAATTTTTGATAAATTTGCATGAAATCTACAATACAATAGTCTGAATACTTTCTGAAGCCACTGTATAAACGTTAAATCAAAGGGCAAATTAGCCTTTTGTATTTGTGGGCAGCCTGTAGCATAGTGGTTAAGGTAGATGACTGGTGGTTCGATCCCCGGTGTAGCCACAATAAAATCTGCACAGCCATTGGGCCCTTGAGCAAGGCCCTTAGTCCTCCCCTGGAGCAATGCAGGGTTGTCTCCTGCTTAGTCTAATCAACTGTACATTGCCCTGGATAAGAGCATCTGCCAAATGCCATTAATGTAATGTATTATTTAAAAACAAAGAAATATGGAGGAAGTACATATACAGTACACTGAGTAGGCATGCTAATCTAGAACTAGTTTATCCTTTTAGCTCATAATCAAAGAAAGTTAGGATATTGAGAAGGGAAACCCGATACCTCAACACTCCGATCCGACTCGGAGGCATTTTACAAAAAGGCACCCGATCATTGATCAATGTTCTCCACATGGATAAATAACATGCAGGTACTCCTTAGATCAACATTCCCCAAACCTATTCCTGGAGATCTACTTGTAGGCTTTCCATTCCACCCCTAAGAAAGCACACCTCATTCAACAGCTAGAGTTGCGATTTGGTAGAATCAGAATCAGGTGTGCCAAAATGAAATGAACCTGCAGGATGGCAGATCTCCAGGAACATGGCTGGGCAGCCCTGCCATAGATACACAAACCTTTATAGCATGCGGCCAGACTCCCATTAGATTTAATGAATAGGATGAGGCTTCATCGCTATTGGCTGGTTTCAGCTGGGGAAAGGTGGCTGAAAGCCATCGACCCCCAGTATGCTTTTGAAGTTGGTGTTGTCACTCGTTTTAAGACTGGGAAACTAAAGCGCTACAAGACTAATGAGACTTGCACAGCGACTCCGATGTGAACAAACTGTACAGGGGCTTGAAACTGAGGGAATTGAACAATATTATCTTTTCTTTTTTAAATGTATTTGATTTGTAATAAAGTGCAATAAAATTAATTCCCACACATTCGATTTACTGCTTCTCCCCTCCACCTTTAACTGGGGAAAAATAGGCACAAATTGCAAAGAAATGCTGCAATTGCCTTTGCAACAAGACCTGCATTACCATGAGATGCAATGATGTAGATGATGGAAAAACTACCTTTCAAGCAAATCTAAGTCGACAGGTAACAAGGTGTAATAAAAAGCATTATATTCCAAGTTAAAGGATTCTTTACTGTTAGAGGAACGGGACAAAAATAACACCTGAACAAGCTTTACAATTCACTAGGTCTAAAGATCCCAATTACTAACACTTGTCTTGGAACATTTGTGAAAATAAATTAAAAACAAAACAAACAGTACCTCTTTGAGCTGGCATTGGTGGCTATGAATATTTTAATTCATACTTACATTCAGTATTAAACACAACCTATTTTACAGTTTAGTTACAGCTAAGGGCAAAAAAACAAACAAAGGAACCAAAAAATAACATCCACAACTTCAAGAACTGGAAGCAAATATTTTAAAAATACAGGCCGACAATGAAGCAGTGTACATTGCAAGCGGAGACTTTGGAGCAAAAGGGGAAATGTACAGTTAAATAATTTACAAGGTAGGATGCAAGGAGCCACAGTGCTCATATATACAAAGTCTTTGTTCACAGAGAGCTGATGAGAACTTCAGAACTTGCCACGAATGGTTTCTTGGCTTCTGGTGTCGTTTTCTTTCGAGTAACTTGGTCGCAGTAACAGAAAAAAATCTACTTTTCATGGATGGTCCTCTCTGACCATATGAAAGTCTTGTAGCTATGAGAGACTTGTTCTTTTCCCCTTAAAAAAAAAAAAAAAAATTAAAATAAAAAAATTATAATAATTGAAATGTGTTCGCTTTCAGACGTAGAACAGTCGTACTCGGGAAGTGCTTACGAGGAGCTCTTCGTCGTAAAACTTGGTCTCTATCACCACATTACCGCTGTAAGGAACGAGAGGGCAACAATTTAAAATTAGTCATACATTCCTGTACATCTCAGAACAGCTTGAACAGAAAAGGCTGTGTTTCAGTGGCATGGTCAGGTCTCGTGCTCCAGCCCTGTCGAGCAGCAGTGCAAGTCATTCAATGACCTGAATGAACCACTGATGCAAAAAAACCACTGAAATCCATCAGACACTACAGCCCCCTACGAGGTCCATGTGTTAGACTGACCAGATGGTAATCCAGCTTTGTGAAACGGGGCCAGCTGTATAACTGCACCGAGTGAAACCCGAAAACCTCACAAACGTGGAACATGGACTGAAGTAAAAAGAGCTGTTCTGTTTACATTTACATTTTAGTCATTTGGCAGACGCTTTTAATCCAAAGCGACTTACAAGTGCATAGGTTCTTCCACAAGTTAAAGCATCTGTTCTGTGTTTTGCTGAGTGCAGTTATCCAGCTAACTCTGTAATCCTGCTTGGTGAAATACCCCTCCTAGGTTTACCGCAGAAGTAAGCAAAGGGGACTCACGTTAAAACGTTTGCGGGCATCATCTGGGACTCTGGAGCCGCCTCTATCAAGGACTGCCATGTGTTTGTGGAGTTGGGAATCACAAAGCCGAACTCAAAGAACCATTCTGCGGGGGGGACAGGACGAAAGAAAACTGATTCATGACAAACTCAGGCAATGCAACAGACGCAGACATACGCCCATATTCAAAACTTTCAATTCAATTCAAATAATTAAATGATTATATTCTTTAATCAAGACTTAAGTAGAATCAAATCCTGCACCCACACTTCTCAGATGAGATTGGACACTGCTGTTCTATATGGACAGACTCGGGTACTCGCGATGCGTTGAATGTGTAAATGGAGGACCATGTATATTGGATATGCACAAATCCAATCAGTCAGCTCAAACAGATGAGTGTAAAAGGAGTGTAACATGTTGTTTATGGGATAGTTGGTTATAGTTTTTGGTTATGGGAGTGACCGAGGCGGGGTGGAGAAAAAATAAAAAATTATCTGTAAAGGGCTGAACATATCCAATTCCCACCCTAATTTTGGATATCCAATTATCCATTTTGCAGGCGCAGCCGTGCTCTGGCGTGAGCCCTTGCTGCCGATTCAGGAGAGTGTAGACATTTGTTGTTCTTCTCCAAAGCACCTGGTGTCACCAGCCTGCTGCTTTTCACACCACACCCCACAGCTCAGCTCACAGAGTGGAGTCAGAGGAAGACCTTTCACATGCTGCTTTGGCATGCACCTGATCAGCCAGTGGGGGTCGCTAGAGAGCAATGAGCTGCAGACACCCAACCATTTTTGGATTTAAAAAAATAATAATTTCCTCCCACATTCCATCTAGTCATTGTTCTAGAACTCCATTCCTTTCAGTTATCAGTAGTGAATGTTCAGCACTAGAATGTTCCATGAAGATCATCTCACACCGTAGTTAAAAAAAGAAAAGACAAGTTGAAAGGCCAAGTGGGGAAGCGGTACCTTCTAGACACTGGCCCTTGAAAAAAACCTTTTGTTCAAGTCTGAACTTTTCCAGCTTTTCCATGGAGGAGAAATTCAGCTCTCGGGACACGGCTTTGCACTTCAAGATCTTTTTGGGAACGCGAGCTGCAAAAACAGAACAGTCAGTCAAACCAGGTCACTTCGGGGTGAACACACACAGCCACACACACAAGTACAGTCCTGAACAAGAATGAACATTCAGTTAACAACCTGCCTGTTACTCCATCCAGTCATACAAATCTAACAAGCAGGAGTCAAAACATGCACCCATTATTTCTCCACAATTTACAATGCCGACATACATAGCCTAAATTCACATTCTTTACACACATTGTGACATCACAGTTTCACACAATCCCCACTCAAGGTAATTCAACAGAGCCCTTACAATACAATCACTCCCAAGCAACACAGCTCAAACGCAATTCCTGGAATACTAAATGGGGGCACAAATAGAATTTTGATGAAAAATGCTGATGAGTAAGTGCTGTTTGAATCGTGGCTTTCAGACGTCTCATTTTCTCCGAGAACAGCAGCAACGCGTCATCACCCTGCCGTCACTGTAGACGGCCGCAGAAATGAAAATCATAATGGGTTTTCACTGTAATCATAATAGACCAGCGTAATAGCCAAGGGTGCAGATTACAGCTAGAGTTCATTGTACACTACACATAATCCTTTGTCCAAATCAGAAATTAAAAAAATCGAGGCGTATTTCAAGGTCTGTACTTTGACGCGTAAAAACAAGCCCTGACGTGGTGACGTTTGATTGGCCCACAGAAAGGCAAGCCTAAAGAATAATTGAAAAGAGACGCACGCATGTACGTACACAATGACAGGGCTGCTAAATTAGGCCAGGAAGACTCATCTGGATAATTAAAAGCAGTCGGATTGCATGGCAAGACAACAGGTGATGCAACCATTAGGACATGGCTGACTTGGTCCAATTAGACTAAGGCCCTGCAAATCCTTTCAGCTCATGTTTAGTAGAGCTTCTCATTGCTTCTACACTAGAGGAGTAACAGACTTTACATTTACAACACTCCCTATTAAAACAGACATGCAATGACGCACTGAATACCATAAGACACATAATAAATGAAATTAAATAAGTAAAAATACTGTATTTCATAACATATTAGGAGTTAAACCCAGGGGAGGGTTTTTTCTCCTCTTTAAGGATTTGTATTTACAGCAGGGTGGATAATTTCAGATTTTTCCAACACGGTACAATAGCGTATATACCTCTTAACGCTTCCAATTAACAGAGAGCTCCAGAAGTCATGGGACAAAGACACCTTATTTTAGATGTTTAATCAAACAATTCACATGCGGTTAAAGTGCAGACTTTCAGCTTTTATCACAGGGTAATTTAATCAATTTTGGTCGCACTATGTAGAAATTAAAGCACTTTATACACATAGTCCCCCCCCATTTCAGGGTTAGGGTCGTGGCTTTTTGGAGCTCACTGTAGAAACACAGCCCTGGAACAGGATGGTGCTCCAGGTCAGGAGGAGGGTTCAGGTGCGAGTGGGTCAGTTACCTTCATGTTCCACCCCAGGTAGAGAGAGGTCTTCCGTGCCCTGCCAGAGAACCTTCCCGGACTCTGCGTCCCGTAAATTCATCCAATTCCTGATTTGCTGTGATTAAGGGAAATCGATTCCTGAGCAGAGGAACAAGCTCGCTGAGCCTGCTCAAATGCCACACACACACACACACACACACACACACACACACACACACACACACACACACACACACACACACACACACACACACACACACACACACACACACACACACACACACACACACAGCGAGGAGCAGCACATTCAGGGCACTTTAAATTCTAAGGTGCTGAGTAAAGGCATTGGCGGATCAATCCAAGCTTAAGGCTACCCTCCCGCCGAGAGTGGATACAAGTGGCACAAGGCAATAAGATTCAGATGCATGACAATTTTACTGTATCCATATTCAGGTACACTTCTCTTTGATGTAAAATTACTCAGCATTTAAATCTTTATGTCATGCTTGGATACTTTCGTACCACTCAAGTAAACCCCTCTCTCCCTCTCCCTCAACCTGTAAACATTAAACATTAAACTTAGAAGTCTCACTTCTAAGCATGATGAAATGAAATTTACATCAGATATAAAAGCTGAACTTCTTACTCAATGATTGCTCCTAAAAATATAAAATGGCAACATTCAGAACAGGGCCCTGGGGAACTGGGATACAGTGTCCTTTTGGGACCTTCTCTGCACCGTGTAGCACGCAGGACTTCTGTAGCAGCTTTTGCACTCGACCACCGATAGGACAGATTCAGCTATAAAAACAGAACGCTAGTGGCACCCAGAGACACTTCATGACCGAAAAGCATAATTTCCAGATCAACCAGGAAACTAATGGCCTCCCTGTAGGAGAGCCCCACAAGCACAATCCAGCATGGCTGGTAGGAGGGCAAAAGAGGAGACAAAAGAGGAGAACAAAAGTTGGTGACAACACCAGGTACCGCGTGTCAGCAACACCTGAAGGCCGGGCTTCCCGCCATCTGTCCTCTGTACGGCCCCCGCGCACAACAGAGAGCAAGCTGCCCTACACCCCCCCTCCATACTACAGAGCCTGCTGTTTCTGAAGGAACGGCCCCACGTCTCAACAGCCGCTTTCTGTTGCCTGAGAAGCCCTGCTCTGTTCAGCTTCCGCTGACCTCAACACACAAATACACGGTTTGTGTGAATGCAGACAAATCAGCGCGGTTCTGCGAGCACAGGGGTTAGCATTAGCCCAAGTCGCTTCTAACAGATACCCTGTATCGAAGCACAGCCAAGGTAGCACTCCCACAGACTAATAATAAAACACTCAAGGCTAAGAAAGCAACAATGTCAGCGATAAGAAAACAGTCATGTTTTCAATATACTGTATGTACGCACACTTAACTCGTGCTCTGACACAAGAGTAATGTGTACTGATGAAAACCTATGGGACAACTATTGTTTTGGCGTTATATCTATTATGCAACACTCTGCACCTTACGACAAGAAGTTTTCTGGAGTGCTTATTTATTTTGTCATGTGTTTAATGCTGCCAATATATTGTGCAGTACTACATTTCCCACAATGGAGTGTGAACGCCTTCATATTACAAAAGCTTCAGAAGACCTGACAGGATCCCTAACAGGGGAACTGAGGACACGGGACACAAGTGCGATTCACCAAGAAACAGATTTGCATTCAAGTCAAATCTTACCCCAGTTCAGGAGTCCCCTCCCAGCCAGCCAGCCAGCCAGCCAGCTCCAGTAGCAATAAGGACAGGCAAGGGGCAGAGAAAAGCATGCAAGCCTTTTTTTATTTTTTATATTAAGGTACTGAAATCCAGAACCATTATGGCACTGGGACTGGCACCTGCTGGACCAAATTTCAGTGCCACACTAGCCAACATTACACTGCTAAAAGCAAAACGGGATGAATAAGTATAATTTAAAGAAGTATCATTTTATTTTTAAAGTATGGTTTCACCGCACCTATACCCCAGCATAATCCACTATGAGCTAAAAGGACAAACTGATCCTAGATCAGCCATCTTATTCAGATGCTTCAAGAATACAGGCTCCAAGAGCTCTTTTCTCTTGTGGGAACAGTGCTGCTCGGCTCTCCCTGCTTGGCACTAGTCATTCACTCTGATTGCTCCATATTCTAACCAAGCATCTCAAACCTAGATGAACTCCCACTTCAGTCCTAATGCCAACTGTGCTTCAAACTCTATTCTAATTTACAATCAGGCAGTTATTCCCTCCCTCTCAAGATAATTCATCATCACCATCATAATCATCATAACAATTGCTTCCAGCTCTTTGGATCCTGAACTAAGACCAGCTAAACCAATTGTTTCCATCACTTCATTCCCAAACGAAGCTCCTACAAATCAGTGGTTGAGCACGATGGTATCATTTTATTAATCTCTTCGGCCCTCCATTAAAAAAAAAATGTTTGGTTTGGTTGCTTGGTACTAGAAAGCAATGGGTAGCAACAGGTCATATAATATATATACAGTGGTGTGAAAAAGTGTTTGCCCCCTTCCTGATTTTATTTATTTATTTTTTTTATTTTTTTTGCATGTTTGTCACTTAAATGTTTCAGATCAAACAAATTTAAATATTAGCCAAAGACAACACAAGTAAACACAAAATGCAGTTTTTAAATGAAGGTTTTTATTATTAAGGGAGAAAAAAAATCCAAACCTACATGGCCCTGTGTGAAAAAGTGATTGCCCCATAAACCTAATAACTGGTTGGGCCACCCTTAGCAGCAACAACTGCAATCAAGCATTTGCGATACCTTGCAATGAGTCTCTTACAGCGCAGTGGAGGAATTTTGGCCCACTCATCTTTGCAGAATTGTTGTAATTCAGCCACATTGGAGGGTTTGAGCATGAACCGCCTTTTTAAGGTCATGCCACAGCATCTCAATAGGATTCAGGTCAGGACTTTGACTAGGCCACTCCAAAATCTTCATTTTGTTTTTCTTCAGCCATTCAGAGGTGGACTTGCTGGTGTGTTTTGGATCATTGTCCTGCTGCAGAACCCAAGTTCATTTCAGCTTCAGGTCACGAACAGATGGCCGGACATTCTCCTTCAGGATTTTTTGGTAGACAGCAGAATTCATGGTTCCATTTATCACAGCAAGTCTTCCAGGTCCTGAAGCAGCAAAACAGCCCCAGACCATCACACTACCACCACCATATTTTACTGTTGGTATGATGTTCTTTTTCTGAAATGCGGTGTTACTTTTACGCCAGATGTAATGGGACACACACCTTCCAAAAAGTTCAACTTTTGTCTCGTCAGACCACAGAGTATTTTCCCAAAAGTCTTGGGGAACATCAAGATGTTTCATGGCAAAATTGAGACAAGCCTTAATGTTCTTTTTGCTCAGCAGTGGTTTTCGTCTTGGAACTCTGCCATGCAGGCCATTTTTGCCCAGTCTCTTTCTTATGGCGGAGTCATGAACCCTGACCTTAACTGAGGCAAGTGAGGCCTGCAGTTCTTTGGATGTTGTTGTGGGGTCTTTTGTGACCTCTTGGATGAGTCGTCGCTGAGCTCTTGGGGTAATTTGTGGATAATGGCTCTCACTGTGGTTCGCTGGAGTCCCAAAGCTTTAGAAATGGCTTTATAACCTTTTCCAGACTGATAGATCTCAATTACTTTCTTTTTCATTTGTTCCTGAATTTCTTTAGATCTTGGCATGATGTCTAGCTTTTGAGGATCATTTGGTCTACTTCACTTTGTCAGGCAGGTCCTATTTAAGTGATTTCTTGATTGAGAACAGGTATGGCAGCAATCAGGCCTGGGTGTGGCTAGAGAAATTGAACTCAGGTTTGATAAACCACAGTTAAGTTATGTTTTAACAGGGGGGGGGGGGGGCAATCACTTTTTCACACAGGGCCATGTATGTTTCGATTTTTTTTCTCCCTTAATAATAAAAACCTTCATTTAAAAACTGCATTTTGTGTTTACTTGTGTTGTCTTTGACTAATATTTAAATTTGTTTGATTTAAGTGCGACAAACATGAAAATCAGGAAGGGGGCAAACACTTTTTCACACCACTGTATATACTAAAATTTATGTATGGTGTTATTCCCTTTAACAGCTTCCCCAGGGACAGATATTATTTATTTAGTGAACAACATGTAGTTTACCCTACTTTTGTATTTTTTCCCTCCCCAATTTATTCAGGAGCTGAGGGGGTTACAGATGGAGAAAATTGGAAGAGTGCTAGTCTCTCCTCATAGCTTCAATGTACACCAGGGATCAGCAACTCGCGGTCCTCCAGGGCCAAGAACTGCTGGTTTTCCACCCTCCATTTACCTGGGAGTCAGGTGTGAAGACAGCCTGGCCAAACCATAGCACTAATTACCCTGGAGAAAAGAAGCCCAGAGCTGGATTTGGATTCGAGGGCCAGAGCTGATGATCCCTGATGTACACATTCATTTACACAGCTGCACGTCTACTGAAGGAAGTCGAGCCAAGTGTCTAGGTCAAGGTACAATGGCAACGCCCCATCTGATAATTGAACGTGCAACCACAAATTTTAAAAGACATTCACTGAAATATTATGGAACCCAAATCAGACCCATCCCTACTTCTTAACCCTTCCAGAATATTCTGTGCCCCTGAGTTCTCAGCCACCTTAATTGGGTAGGATTAGCCAGCTAATAGCAATTAGAGAAGTATCCAGCATATGCTCCCTGGTGCATTCTGTCCACCATGTAGTCTAGACGACTAATCATCGAAACAAAATGTAATGACAAATGCTCATATTGGAAGGCTCATGGTTCTCATTGATAAAGATAGCCCTGCAGGAATATACTATACTTACAAGAGTACAATTCTCAGAGAACAACGCTTTGCTTGAATCTTAAATCTTAAATAATGCAGTTATACAAGTCCACATGTAGGTCTCAGGCAGTCTCTGTAGCAGGAATAAAAACAGCCGATTTAAGACTGCAGAAAGTCATAGATTATATTCAAATTATAGAAAAAAAAAAAAGTCTGTTCATGTGCCAACTAATAAAAACTATCCATTAATAAAAAAAACTAGCTTAGCACATGCTCGCTAACATCTACCAGTGTAACGCAGTGTCTGCAACTGCGAAAAACCTTGGCGGAGTGGTTGCCTCCCAAGAAGTCTGGTTTCTGAGTTTTTGAGACCCTCTTCTCGAGTTCCTGTGTTCTCCCCATGTTTGCGTGGGTTTCTCATGGGTTACTAATATTTCTGGCCACAGACCAAAGACATGTAGTCTCCAGGGCTCACTTGCAAAAGAGAAGTCAATCTCTATGAGACTACCTGTAATAATCACACCTGCACGCCAGACACCAATTTCCCCACTAAGTTACAACAGCAAATATGAATGTGACATGCTGCACTGAGAGATACTGAAGTCATCCCAAACTATTTCACTCACTAGGCTCGGTTTTCAATATTCCACTTGGGATTTGTGGTGACAGATGTCAGTAGGATCACACCTGCTGATGAACAGGAGGGGGGGGGGGGGTAGCCATGGGGGGGGTATGGGGGTATGGGGGGGCTTTGGCTGACAGACTCAGAGACCATCGCCTTAATTAGCCCACAGAGTATGGTCGCTCTGAGCCGAAGCCATGTTTTGCACATACATTTTTAAAAAGGCTGCCCATTGTTCAGGAAACCAGGCATCCTTGGTCACAAAGGCCATCTCTCCATCTCTGCAATGAACCTTCCAAGTGCAGTCTTCCCATTTGAAACAGACTAAATCTAAATGTTTCAGGATATTTTAAAGCATACTTTAAAAAGCATACTCATGTCATTTTAGTGCACATTAAACTAAAATGCCACAATAGCTTAACATGTTATTCATTTTTTATTTCACATTTCCATCACAGCACGGAGTACCTATCAGATATTATAGCAGTGCCAATCGATGAAATGTCATATAATATATCCCAAGCAAGAAGCCAAAAACGGGCTACGGTTTTGAAGCTCGCTCCCTGGTCTTCTTGAGAGACGATGCTCACTAGCACCAGTGCTGTTGGCTCCAGTACACAGTAGGTCTTTCAGCCACCTATTTCAATAAAAGTCAAAGGTACCAATATAGTGAAAACCCATTGGGAAAGGCTAGGAAAAGTGACAAGAGAAATAAACAAATTAGGCAAATAGAATGTCCTTGCTCCTTCAAACGCCAGTTTGAAACCACGGCAGTTAGACATGGCAGATGGGGAGCAGTGGATCCACAGGTTGATCATTTAGACGTCACACTCTCAGAAGAAATACTTCCGCAAAGGATGTGCTAAGGAAAGAGTTCCTAACTTCTACTTCTAGCTCCTAGAAGGAACATTTAAGGGGTTGGAATGTCCTTAAAGGTGGTGGACCTCAATCGATTTCCAGGTCAGAAGCAATAAAAGAAAAAAGGGGAGAAAAATAAGCGATTGGAATGAGCCCATTGTATCTCATGTGCTTAATGGATAAACCTAAACCCAGACTTCATGACTATATACAGTAAGGGGTCCCCCCGGCTCCAATCATGTACATGGTGGCAGGAAAACTGTATTTCTGCAGTTTCAAAATGGTTCTCTCAAGCCCATGGAAATTCACTGGTTGATGTCACAGGCACACGGTTCATATTTTATCCCCCAAAGTCAATGGTCCCAAGGAACTCCATAACAGGCACTGTGTTACATTTAACAAACATCAAGCCTTAAACCTCAAGACATAATATTATCAGAAGGCAAAGGTAAAACCTAAAAGGTAAAACCTAAAAGGTAAAACCTAAAAGGTAAAACCTAAAAGCTTCATTTACTGATTAGTGGATAAAAACTACAGGGAATAAATGTTTTTCATGACATGTTTGGCCACGAAAGAAGCCTTTAGAACACAGATTAAGGTCAAAGTTCAGGCAGTTTCAACTGGCCAGGGTTTGGCTCAGCTCTCCTAGCATGTAGGGCTATTCCAAGGGTTGCCGAGAGGTCACAATGACGCAATTTTGGACAGCTCTTCCGAACTGAAGCAAATGTGTAATGACTGCATCCTACGGTGGTAAAAAAAACAAATCCTCAAACTAGAGTTTTACAAACACTCCTACAATCAGAAAACCGTAAAGCAGATTAAAATCGGATTCTCGAGTCCTGTTGTCTGTGCTCCCGCTCCAGCACTGTGCTTCAGAGATCCCGTTTCCAAGGGACAGGAGACAGAGTGACTCTGTTCCACCCAGTGGAGGACTCTCCGCACAGCATACTCACCCCAGGGGCCCCGCCGAGCGGGCGGTCACCAAGGACAGGAGCGCGGCAGACAGAGAGGAGGAGAGACAGACAGAGAGAGAGAGAGAGAGAGAGAGAGAAACAGAAAGAGGGGAAAAAAGAGGGAGAGAAGGATAGTGAAACAAGGAGAGGGAAAGAGGGCAAACAGGAAAGAGGCAGAGGGGAAGAGTGAGAGAGGGAGAGAGCGAGAGAGACTGAGTGCTTTTCCCACCTTCAACCCTTAGAATCATGGGAATACAGAAGGATGCCAGAAATGGTCCCGCACTGCGTTTATGGATTTTTGGTGTCAACAGAATTGGTGTCACCTCTAACAGTGCCCGGGTCCAAAGTTAACATCCACCATCTTGAGTCACTTCACAGTCCACGTAATTAATGTTATTGCATTAAAGTACGTTTTATAAGTAAAACCTATTTTATTTATACAGCACTTTTCAAAACATGGAGTTTACAAAGTGCGTCACATAACAGTGTTACAGGACATGAAATTAACAAGCAGTACAGTCTACGGTATGGACTGTACCTGCCACAAGAGCTAATTAATGAGCATATTTTGCAATGTTTGCAGAACTGTGATTATGATCATGTGACAGTCACCAGTACAGAGGCGTACACCAATACTAACCGACAGCAATGCAATATGGATGCCAGGAAACATTATAATGTTTAACGGCATTCATTGACATTAATATGTAAAAGTAGAACTTAAGTTTTATCTGTACAGAATAATGATTACCACCACCCATGTATTTCACCAGATACAAGCAGATTAAACAATTAACTTTGTATGTATGCACCAAGGTAATTAAAAACAAGCATTACTGTACATCCATCTTTGAGTGTTTTATGGAAACGGCCCTTGTCTACCTACATAATTAAACGCCCTGTCACTTGAAGCTCTATTATGCCTGAAAAAAAAGAAAAATGCTTCAACATAAGTTGGTTCAGCCACACGAGGCCAACACAATTCACCTGACGGAATGCACCAATACAACGTGTACCTGCAACAATAAATAATGGCCATTCTTTAATATTTCCTCAAGCTTTTTTCTTCAGCATTGCTGAAAATGTTTCCAACTAAAATTATTCAGTATTTTTTCAGTATGAGCAAGAACTAACAGGCTGCACCAATTTAATTTAAAACATGGAAGAAATCCAAGGAAAGGAAGTATTTCAGCTGCAGCAACAGGCAAGAAGCAAGCACAATTCTTCAAACAAAATTCAATCTCCAGGGTATAAAACGCTTGCGTACAGTCCAAGTACATTCCTTTCGTGACCCTGGTCATCGGGAGTTTTGAAGGGCAATCCGTTTCTTGCAACTACTTCTGGAACATCGTTACTATGTTTACCTACATTATGTAACGGGCCCATAGCGTGCTCTTGCACAAAAAGGTGAGAAGGCATCTTACTTAACGCGACAATGCGTCACTGTAGCTAAGACACAACCGGAGGCATTAAAATACCACAGGGTAACCGACGGAATTCAGAGTTAATCTTCCAATACAACACGTCCAGTTAAGATGAACTACGGTTGGGCCATGGTCATTCTTGGCGTTTCTGTGTATGCTTCAAATGTCTATATAATAAAAACGTTGCACAGTAATAAAACAGCTTCTACCACCTCACTGCAAGTAGCAAAATAATAATTTCGCATTCGCTCAGAAAGTCACTGAAGTGGACTTTTCACGAGTTGTCCCGAGTGCTGAAATGCACCAGTTTCGCCTTCCAGACCAAGGGCAGCCGTAAAGCAGCAAATCCCTGTCCGTGTAAATCAAGGATTTAAGAATTACCAGCCCAGGAAAAAACTCCCTAGTCTTCTCCAGCAAGGTCATAGACAAAACGAGCAAGGATGGTCCGAGAGACAATATCAACATAGCCATGCTTAGGCTTGACAGATCAAATGTCCAGGAAACGTTATTTGGCTTATTGTAAATCCATATGATAAATCGTCTACGGCATTGCAGGTGTGATTACTCCAGTGCGTGTGCCTGGGACCAATTTTAGGAACAGTACGTTAGCCCGCTTTATATAAACAGCACTCAGTGGGTAAGATGAAGTATGTAATAACTGCACATTTCTCGCAAAACTGTCTGGTCACCTTTTAATTCTCCATTAAAATAACAAAATCGATACACGTAACGCCACTTAATTCCAACAGTAAGATTGAACCAACTCGTAATGACAATCGGCAAACCCCAATGGCAACATTATTATAAACACGAAAGAAAAAAAAGGAATTCGCAAGTAGTTACACCTACATTAAAAAAAGGTTCATTTGCAAATCCTGCAAATAGCATGCTGCACCAATGGCATCACGTTCTTTAACACTACTCACTCATCAGTCAATGCAGCATCTGCAGTAACGACTCAAACTTTTAGCTAACGTCACACGCCTAGTAACGTTATATTTCATCAGCACTGATTCTGTCGAGATCGCTAACTCTAGCCAACTAGTACCGCCATACCGCCACGTACACTCATTATCCCAGGAAATAAATGCTCTATTATTCAGGTTTTGTGATTAATCCATTTGACATTGTCAAATCTGAAAGCAGGCCCCATCTTAAAACAGTTGTTTGCTGTATGAAAAATGGTGGTGTCCCATACAGTAAATTTGATAGTTGGCTAGCTAGCTAGCTAAGGTTTACTAGCTAGCAATGCACTAATCTCAAAAGGTTGGCTAGTTAGCTGCCGAAGTGCACTGCAGAATTGTTTTTGTAACATAACGTTAAGCCAACCTGAGGATCATAGCCAACAATTTTAGCTAGTATGCTAGAAGCACAGTACGTTACGACCAAAAAATACACACAAAAAACTAGCTAGCTAACTAATTAGGGACTTGCTAGGTAAGGTAAGGTAACTAAAGCCATCCATCATGCTAGCAATGTAACAAATTAAGAGACACGGTGCGAAGCTACTTATCCCTCTGGATATCTAGGTAACGTTAGCAAGCTATGCAGTAAGATAAATACTGTTTTCTAGCAGTTAGCTGGACTAGCTAAATTGACATACCGAGGCATGCCTCGGAAGCTTGTAAGCGAATGCATTTGCCTATATTGAATATGATTCAACCTGTAGCTAGCTAATACGATCAGCTCAAACAGCTCGCTAGTTGACAGCTGGTCAAACCCCCATCCATCGCAAAGGATACAATTTAAACCCTTTCAGAATCTCCTTGGCTCTGTCTTCGTTTGAAGACATTATTTCGGAAATCTTCAGCTTTCTTGATTGGGGAAAAAAGCAAACAAAACAATCCGAAATCTTAACCAAAATGATGGCTGGACTTTAAAACGCCTCAGACCCAAACCACAATATGCTAAAGGGTAATTGATGCAGTTTTAATCTCAACACCAATGCTTCTCTTGAGCCTTTAATCAACCTACCCTAAATAGATTTGTTGAGGATTGACAGCACATTCACCCGAACACCTTGCAAAGAAGTGAAGGCCAACACGAAATGAACCAATCAGAGAACATAGACTGGATATCTGGGCGGGAAATGGGCGAGGAGGACGCGTCACCGGTGGCAACCCCCAGCAACGTGACGTCTCCTAGTTACCGCTGTATGGAAGCGTACTGGAGTCAAATGTAGCTCTCACGTTTCGTTTTTTTTCAGCGGTATTTATTATTTTATTTATTTACAGCCAAAGATATAAAAATCCAGTAAATGATCAGTGATTACAGCTGTAAACCCACAGCTAATTGTTTTTATGCCAAATTTTCATTGAACATAAATCAAAATGATGATGTCATCCATCCATCTGACAATTATAACACAGACTCACATAATTACAGCTGTAAAAAAGAAACAAAAAACTTTTTTTTCTAAAGCCTTTAATTTCTTTTAAAAAATCTTGATACTGTATGATTTTTCAAATTAAACAGCAAATAGTAAATAAACATAAAACTATGTTTTCAGAAGTCTTGTACAGATTTTGCGTAGAAAGGTGTTGTGTCGGGTTAGCTTTACCCTCTGTAGCTCTATAAAATGTAATAAAATATACAGTGGGGTGAAAAAACCTGGGCATCCCTGGCTTAAATGTCTGTTACAATGAATCTGTACATGAGGGAAAGCACTTGAACTCTAAATGGTGCAGTGTTAAACATGAGACCTTTCTGCCATTTTTAAAGCAAGATTTTTTAATTTTTTACTGTTGAAAAGGAACAAAAAAGGAAAAGTTATTATTCTTTGTTACTTCAAAAGATGATTACTAAGGCCCAGACCCAGGTGATTTACTTATTAGGGCTTCAATGAGTCAGGTGAATATAATTCCAGGGCTGAACTTTTTATTCTAAAGTAACTCCATGACTTCTAAAGTATCCAACTGTAGTGGCTGTTCTGTCTGGTGTTAACAATCATGGGTTCAAAGATGTAAGAATGAAGATGGTTAAAAAAAACTCTCAACGCTTCAAACTGCTCCAGACTTGAATATTATTGAAAATCTGTGGAGAGATCTCAAACATGCCTAACAGCAAGGAGGCCGAAGAACATTTCTGAGCTAGAAAGAATGGGGGGAAAAAAATCCAAAATCGAGAATTGAAAGACTCTTAGCTCGCAACCGGAAGCGTTTGCAAGCTGCTATTGTTAACCGAGGAGAAGTTACAAAGTACTAGGGCCTTTTTCTTTCTTTAATTATTTTAAGAAATGTGTCATGTTTAAACGTATACCATTTAGAGGTCAGGTTCGTTTCTGTTCACCGAGATATTAATTGCAAAAGGCTTTTTGAACAGGGGTGCCAAAATTACCCCAGAGTTCTTTGTGGATGATTCTGGTGGCACTTTCTCACACAGGTGTCAAACCTTTACTTACCTCAGGCTCTAAAATGAGATGTTTCTCATAGAATTGGACAAAAGGCTTTTCATTTGGGAGACGATAATAAGGTGACACACAAAGTGTCAAAATGTTTCTCTTACAATAATATTGTGTCAATTAAAACTGTTTGTGTCAATTTGACCCAAAATATAAAAGCGGTCATAAACTCTAAACATAATATGAGGGCTATAATTATGACAGAGCGCATGAGCATTATCTAACATGTAGTGTGTGCAAGATGCAAACTTTGCTACTCTTAGCTACATATTCACCTTGGACACTGAATTTGCTCCAAACTGTTTGGAACTTTCTGGAATAATTTCTGAGATACACTTGCCCCTGTGTGGTGTGCTGGGGTGTTATGGAGAAACCATTGCTGTAAACAAAAGCAGAAAGTGGCATTTATAAGGGTCTGTGCCTCACTGTACCACTGTGTACAGAAATGGCAGTGACAGTAGCAGTGATCCACAGCAGTGAGCAGACATAATCACAGCGCCATTTCAGTTGAGAGAACAGTTTACAATAGTTTTCTTATGTTGAACACAGTGGAGAATTTGAGGGTCCTGGTAGTCTGAGAGACAGGGAGTGTATATGTGTGTGTGTGTGTATGCACGCGCGTGTGTGGGGTGGGTGATGATCCAAGTCGGGCTATGTCTTGGCTGAGAGAGAAAGCATGCCTGACAATAAGTGGCTGAGATGTCCAGAACACATGCTGATTCTGGATGAGGTCTGAGTATCAAGGGGAGAGAAACACACACAATGACTGGAGAACCACCAATATTACCGAGGAATTAGTTGTATAGAACAACAAGTAATCCAAACAGACTTTCTCATGTACTGCACATTACATTTTATTTAGCAGATGCATTTAATCAAAGTGATGTAAAAAGAAGTGCATATAAAGGTCATAGAACAAACAACAGAATAGGTCAGATCAGGTACAATTGACATATGATCGGTTATAAAGCCATGAACGAAGTCTTCTTTTCAACATAAGTCACACATGAGATGTGTAGGCGAAAAATGTGATATTAATTTCATCCTACATTGTTTCCCCAAATAAATGTGTTTATATCACCAACCACAAATGTACTTATTAGACCATAAAAAAAGAATTCAAAAGAATAAAAAATTAGTGGCTGGAGAGTGCCTTTTCCTGTGACTGAAAATGGGTGGAGCTACCACATGAACCAATCATTGAGCTTTGCTGTGGTGAGGAAACCCTTTTGAATCCAAAAGTCCATTCTTTTGTTCATCATGAAACCTTACTCTTGCGTCACTGTTATAAAGCCTCAGATCTTATCGGTATGTACGCAGAATTGTGTTGCTGTCCTCTTGACAAAAATACACGACTGAATTAAAGCTTTGCTGATTAATCAACCACCCGACTCTATTTCCCCTTTCCGCGTCTTGCTGTGCAATCAGGAATAAGGATGACGAACTGTGCAAGAAGTACGTGGTTATAAGTGGACCCAAGCGCGACGCGTCTTTAACAAGGAAAGCTCACTTCCTTCAGCTCAAAGGAAATGATACTTATTTTTAGTATGCCTTACACACAAAGACGCTACTGTCGCACGCTAGACATGATGCTATAGTTTTTCCTTGCTGTAAAAATATATTTCCTGTCCATAAAAAAAATATTATAACCACTGCCCTTGAAAAACCCTTACCGCTGGCTTGGTTTTGAATACTGCCGCTGTACAAGAGGCCACAGAAAAATGGAAATAAAAATTAATTGCTAACAAGTTTCTGTGGAGGAACTCATTATAACAAGTCCTACACAGTGAAATTGGTTCAGCAATGTACACTCAGTGAGCACTTTTTCAGACTTGTTGGTCTGCTGATGCTGTATCTACTCAGAGGTTTGACGCATTTTGTGTTCAGAGATGCTCTTCTGCATACATCTATTGTAATGCATGGTTATTTGCACTACTGTCACCTTCGACCAGTCTGGCCCTTCTCCTCTGACCTCTCTCATTAACAATGTGTTTTTGCCTGCATAATGCTGCTCACTGAATGTTTTTGGTTTTTTGCACCATTCTCTGTGCATATTGTACATGAAAATCACAGGAGATCAGCAATTTTTGAGATTCTGAAACAACCCTGTCCGACACCAACAATCGTTCCACAGTCAAAGTCACTTAGATCAGATTTCTACCCCATTCTGACATTTGGTCTGAACAACAGCTGAACCTCTTGACCACATCTGCATGCTTTTATGTTTTTAGTTGCTGCCACAAGATTGGCTGATTAAATATTTGCATTAGCAAGCTGGTGTACAGGTCTACCTAATAAATTGCTCACTATGTATGTTTGTCAACATTTTCAACATCTGCAGCCATTTTCAGGTTTCAGTTGCACAAATTCTGCTCTCATAATATTTAAACAGTATGGAATTAAACAGAGACCTTTCAATGTATGCTTCTTAGAGTTCTTAGAGAGTAGGGGAAGTTGGGAACAGTTTTGTTTGGGAAAGGATACAAAAGAAACATTCATACCAAATCAGTCATATCAAGTTTTCATGAAAGTTAGACTGTATTTTCATGTCAGCCTGACATGCTGCTGGCTATTGCAGGATATATTGCAATATTTTCATTGCATTGCATTACAATCCTTATCCGATACATTACTCATCCAGAGCAACTATCAAAAATACTATTATTAACCTTTATTGATATAAATGCAATTTTGCAGCAATGCTCTGTGAATGCCCAAAGTAGTCTGACCTGCATGTCTTTTGGATTTTGGGAGGAAAAGGGAGTACCCGGAGGAGATTCACACAGAGAGAACAACAAACAAACTCCACACCTAAAGGCCCTGGCCAAGATTTGAACCCAGGAGCTTCATGGTCTGATGAAAGCGCTATTCACTATATCACCGTGCTGCCCAAAAGTGCAGAACACTATCTTTTTTCGTGAACTCCCAAAGCCAGGTTAGGTGAGTTACAAATATAATCAACTCCTTTAATTAAGCAATTAGATGCTCTCCGTCACTGTGTGATGTCACAATAGCCTCTGCCCTCCAGCAGAGCTCATATTCACTCAGACCACTCAGGTATACCTGGACGCAGGCTTGTAAATGCAAATATTTGAATACCATAGCAGTAGTAGAAATAGTTCACTGATTTGCCGCAATCGCACTTTAGGAAATGCACATCTATCGTTATTATTCTGTCTTGGGAAACTGATGCACCTGGGACTCAAAGCTTTCTGTCACTTCAGCTTGTGTCCCCTATCAGAGACCATACACTTCAGATTAATCTCTTGCAAGCATCAAAGGAAACAGACAAACCGAAATAGAATAATTATTTCATTTATTTACAGAATTACCTCCTTATTTATAGCGTTGTCTCCTACTGGAGTGCTGGACTTTTATACTCTTAGTGGAACTTTTGATGGTAGAGAGTCCAAATCATGCTTGAGGGTGCAGTGGGATACCTGTCAAGAGATTACCAAACTATTTTTAACTCTTAAGGATATTATTTGCCAGAAAATGGCTGACCTGCTTCCTCTCTCTCGGGTTGACGTCTTTTAATATGCAAATGGTCCTGTCGCATGGACCAGGGAGGGGTGGTTTTTAAATTTGATTTGGGCAGTGTTTCATGATAATCTGTGGGCTGAAAATAGCTCCGGCGCGTGGAAATTAATCAATGTTTGAGATTCAGTGAGAGGGGCCTGCAGGGGAGGTCTTGTGGCGTTTGTGCTGGCCTACAAAGGACAGCATGCTGGCTCACAGTCGATACAGACAGGCTTCATTTATCCAAACTGGGTTTTGAAGCAGCTGGTAGCTGGCTGACCAGTTCGACATGGTTTAGCTGGTTGACCAGTTCAGACCAGCTCCTAGTTCGACATGGTTTAGCTGGTTGACCAGTTCAGACCAGCTCCTAGTTCGACATGGTTTAGCTGGTTGACCAGTTCAGACCAGCTCCTAGTTCGACATGGTTTAGCTGGTTGACCAGTCCAGACCAGCTCCTAGTTCGACATGGTTTAGCTGGTTGACCAGTTCAGACCAGCTCCTAGTTCAACATGGTTTAGCTGGTTGACGAGTTCAGACCAGCTCCCAGTTTGACATGGTTTAGCCGGTTGAGTAGTTCAGACCAGCTACCAGCCAGACATGGTTGGACCAGCTCAAGCTATGTTTTAAAACAGGCTACCAGCACTAGCTGGTTGACCTACTCAGCTTTTTGGGGCACACTCACACACTGGCCACTCACAGCACCGGTCCCCTCCACACCTTCAGCCAATCAACATCAATCAGCATTGTGTTTACTGTGGGGGGTGGAGTTAGCATAATATTTTTACTTAAAGGTACAATAGGAGTGGGGCTTATTCTGATTGTTCGTGTAGCTGCCCAAATTGCACTCACGGACAAGCAATCACTGAAACTCTGTGTACTATTGCTTATTATCCAAGGGAAGACTACATATCTAGTTATAAAACAACACCAGTTTGTTATCAGTAGCAGCAAGCAAATTAACTATAGTTAGCTCGAAGAATTTACAAATATCCACTTACAATAAAATATAGGCAATAGGAACATAGTAGTGTTTGTGCTGGCCTACAAAGGACAGCATGCTGGCTCACAGTCGATACAGACAGGCTTCATTTATCCAAACTGGGTTTTGAAGCAGCTGGTAGCTGGCTGACCAGTTCAGACCAGCTCTCAGTTTGACATGGTTTAGCTGGTTGACCAGTTCAGACCAGCTCCTAGTTCGACATGGTTTAGCTGGTTGACCAGTTCAGACCAGCTCCTAGTTCGACATGGTTTAGCTGGTTGACCAGTCCAGACCAGCTCCTAGTTCGACATGGTTTAGCTGGTTGACCAGTTCAGACCAGCTCCTAGTTCAACATGGTTTAGCTGGTTGACGAGTTCAGACCAGCTCCCAGTTTGACATGGTTTAGCCGGTTGAGTAGTTCAGACCAGCTACCAGCCAGACATGGTTGGACCAGCTCAAGCTATGTTTTAAAACAGGCTACCAGCACTAGCTGGTTGACCTACTCAGCTTTTTGGGGCACACTCACACACTGGCCACTCACAGCACCGGTCCCCTCCACACCTTCGGCCAATCAACATCAATCAGCATTGTGTTTACTGTGGGGGGTGGAGTTAGCATAATATTTTTACTTAAAGGTACAATAGGAGTGGGGCTTATTCTGATTGTTCGTGTAGCTGCCCAAATTGCACTCACAGACAAGCAATCACTGAAACTCTGTGTACTATTGCTTATTATCCAAGTTATAAAACAACACCAGTTTGTTATCAGTAGCAGCAAGCAAATTAACTATAGTTAGCTTGAAGAATTTACAAATATCCACTTACAATAAAATATAGGCAATAGGAACATAGTAGTGATTGCACAAGCGTTGTGCTTCAGGTGGATATTTGTACATTCGGGAAGCTAACTAGTAATCACCAATTTGCTTGTTATAGCAAACAGGTATTGTTTTCTAAGTAGATAAGCAATCTTATCTATTTAGATTCCTTGTCTGGAGTGCAATTTGGGCAGCTACACGTTCCTTTTGTCTCTATATGTGTTCAATCATCCGTAAACCTTTATTTCTCTCAAACTGTAAGTTGCAGTTGCATCGTTTGTGGTAGACTATCATATCTTAGTTATATAGCCAGCTAGTTACGCAGCCAAATAACTTGCTTGCTCACAATATAGTTGGTTAGCTAAAGTGAAAACTCTAATAGTGTTGTGTAGCACACCAAAGTCAAGATCTCATAAAGTCACCTGTTTGACAAACATTTTCTTACTAGAACACTATGAAAAGACGGCAGGCTCTGTTGCGTTTGTCACTGTCAGTTTTCCAAAACAGTGCATGAGAACACTGAACTGTATAATAACGATTTATATTCGGCGTTATATTCATAGACTGCGTGAGGCATAAACAGTGTTGTGGTTTGACGTTGTCTGTTGTTGCAATTCCTCTCTTGAACGTTAGGAGTCCGAAATTACCTATTGTAGCTTTAATGTAATTTACCTTTTCATGTTTTTTTATTTTATTCAGGAGAAAGCAGAGAGGGGTAACAGATTCTATAGAGATGGGATCGCAAACCGCAATCCAGAGGGCAGATTTCAACCCATATACAAACCTTTCCATGTGGCTTTGCGTTCAATTCCCCACCATGGCACCCAGCCACAAGGGTGGGGGGGTTGTACATGGGTTAAAATTTGCCTGCCACACCGCACATTCTCCCCTACAGGAGCCTATTCAACATGAATCATAATAAGGCCCCCCTTAATATGGGGGCATTCACAGCTATAAATATGGAGAAGCGTTCGTTAACCTTCACTGAACAGAACACACAGTTGTCCAACAACATGAACAAAGTTTGAAAGGTGTGAGACGTGCAAGCAATCTTTTAAACAGAGAGAGCCAGAAGCCCTTTGTTTGGTAAAAAAAAAAAATCTCAGGTAGCAGCCTCTTTCTCTGTATATCCTCTCCAAAGCGAGTGGAATGACTTCTTTGAAGATCTTCAAAGTAGGCACCATTTTATGGAGTAAAAAGTAACTATTTTTATATTTGTATTGTGTATATGCAGTGCAGCCAGAAACCACATATTTTATTTAGACTCAGAAACATTACAGTATGACAGGACATATTAATGATTATGTAGAAAATTAGTAATTACAGTGGGTGTTTCAATGGTGGCATCATTACTGTTAAATTTACTATCACTTAAATGACCCTAGTTAAACCATGGTACTGTATGTCTGCTATGCAAGCATGTGCATGTGACCCATATTTCAAATCACCTCCTGTGTGATCTGTCACAGACTGACCTCAGGCCTGCTGTAAGAGGAACCTCCTTGACAGTGACAGATGGTTCTATTACCAGTAGAGCTGTTCTTTAACCCTTTAAGGTGAGATCACAAGTATGTGGTTGGAATGTTCATAACAGAATATTCTAATGCTGATGTAACAATCACTACTGGAACTGTAATTAAAGCAATGGGATTCTAGAACACCGACATGGAATAACATTCCAAAAGCTTAGTATAAAAACAAATGCAATGATTTCACTGTGTAAGAGAGTTTGGACAGTCTGCCCCAAATCTGGAAGTGATTCCACGCCCCCCCAGTGGTGGATTTGCTGCAGTGATGCTTTCTCTGTGTGGGATTAAACACCCTATTTTATTCCTACTATCACAAGATTTAGTCCAAAAAGAATTCAGAAAGGACAAAGGGCCTGATTTACTGACACTCTTTTCATGTCCAATCTTTTAGCTCACAAAAAAATAATTACACAACCAATGATTGGTGCAAAACTAAAAATATGACCTCATATTTCTTGTTTTGCTCCAATCACTGGTTGTGTTACATTTATTGGTTTTACATGTGCTAAAAGATTTTGCACATGCTAAAAGCCTTAGTAAATCATACTGGCCCATGGTGTTCAAACCAAAGTGTCAATGACTGAATATTACCAGGTGAGGGCGATATACTACATGATTTAGCACATCTTCTAGCCGTTATCTGCACAGATCACAAGCTGGGTAGCAGCAGAGAAAAGGGTGAGCATCACACAGTAACAGGATTTGAAAAGAAGAACGGACAGCTAAATATAACTAATTATTCCCATTACAAACAAAAAAACAACTATTTGTTTAATAATTGCAGAGTACAGCAGTTGGCACATGTGGTATATTGTTCTCATGCATAATGAAACTATGGGGCGTAATTAAAGTTTTAATCATTAAACAACCCAGGATGAAGTAGAGATGTAACTGAATGAGCAGAACTGGAAAAAGACCAGCAGGAGGAGAAGGTTTCTTTGCATCTAATTTGGGATGTTTGTGGGTGAGACTATGCCAGATAGCTTCCACTGTAGCTGCCTTTTCAACTCTCGGCGACACAGTCCAGATCTCTGCCTGCAGTGTTGGCATTCAGTCTATCTCAAGTTTAAATATAATCTGAGGTTGATATGCCACTGATTCTTCTCATTTTATTACTGCCATGGAAGGTTTTTGGCTGCACAAGCCAGCATTATCAGACAGTACTTTATATTCAAATGCTGTATGAACAGAAATAGGCAGTTGGGGAAATATAGCTCCAATTCCAGACACATTCATGACGATCTTGACTTTTCCCTTCTCTGGATCATTTCATCATTAAAGTTTTTTTTAACTCAATATTTTTGGATAATATAAGAAAATGAACACACTCTAAAATTTTCATAAAATAATGATGAACTGTGACTGTCAATTAAGTAGTCAAATAAAAAGTGCATTGCATTAAATGTAAAAAAAAAAAAAACTGCATTTAAGTGCTAAATATTTCTCAGCTCAATATCAATTTATTTGGTCTTTTACATATGGGAGCAGCCCTATGGAAACTAGTCAGCTGAATATTAGCAAAATAGTTTTAAAAAATACCTGGGTTTTTCATTTGTCAGAGGGCAATAAATGAAATCCCAGTGGAATCTGAATAGACAAATTGATGGTATTGGAAACGTGGAGACAACAGGGAGTGTAGGGACCAACAGCACAGCTGAGTCTTCACCCAATAAAAGAGCTTCACTGAAGGAAATATTGGGAAGGACATCCTCGTTATTGTTTCCGTTTGCTCGACCACATGATCAGTTAGCATTAACCCCCCTTTAACCAACTGGAAGGAATAGACAAGGATCTGCCCTCCCTCAAAGAAAGAGAGGCCAGCCGCTGCTTCTTATGGCAACAGAGTTCACAATTCAGGCTCATAGAGGAGCAAGGTAAAGGAATACACTTCCTGTGCAGCTTAACAGACAGACTTGCAAGTGCAAGATTGACCAGCAGGGGGTGTTGGGGTGCAATGAGATGGTAAATGGTAAAAGGGGAATTTACATAGTACCTTTGTCCAAAGTGCTGTAGAGTTGATGCTTTTTCATTCACACATTCATACACACACTCACATTCACACACCAATGGTATTGGCTGCTATGCAAGGCACCAACCAATGTCGCCCCAAGATCAAAAGCATGCAGATGAAGTCAAGAGGTTTAGCTGTTTTTCAGACCAAATGTCAGAATGGAAAAGAAATGTAATCTAAGTGACTTTGACCATGGAATGATTGTTGGTGCCAGACAGGGTGGTTTGAGTATCTCCTGGGATTCTCACACACAACAGTCTCTAGAGTTGTGCGACCAAAGAATGGTGCGAAAAACCAAAAACATCCAGTGAGCAGTAGTTCTCAGGGCAGAAACGCATTGTTAATGAGACAGGTCCAAGGACTGACCAGAAGGTGACAGTAACCATGCATTACAACAGTGGTATGAACAAGAGCATCTCTGAACACACAACACGTGAAACGAGTCACAGAATGCCAGTTGCCCTGTTACTCAGCAAAGAAATACTCCCAATTATTGTTTGTTCTATTACTGTACATTTCTTTGTTGTTTTGTTGGTCAAGTTGCTTTCACTGGCTCACACACTTCAAAGAAAATTTCAATAATTTCAATACCCAGTTTCGATAATGAATACCAATGTCTGGCCTCTTTCTGGGAATCAGGAAAATCAAAACAACATGCTGGCTGGCTCTTATAATAGCTGTATTTTTCTTGGTCGTATTTCAAAGCTTACCTTGTCTGCATGAATTTTTTTTGAAAAAGAAAGAACAAAAGAAATAAATAACCCCCACCCCCTGGTTCATCACCTTTCATTCACAATGGAAATCTAGAGCACAAAGTACAAGACTAGCAGGACACAAAGCACAGCTCTTCCCTTCAACTCTACAGTGTTGAATGAGTCTGTTTACCGTTTCTTACCCAGTAATGGTAATTCTCTTTCTTTGTACCGTCATGTGTTCTTTATTCAACACAACCTGTCAATCAGAAGGAAGAACAGTGTCATTGCGTACTGTACTAACTGTAACAAAAACAGTCTACTGAAAGGTATCAATCATTCCAAAGAACACAAAAACACAGGAAATCTGTATTCACAGATATGGCAGCATTGCAACCAAAGGAGTGTACACTACGTATTCATATAGCAAACAGAAAATTGAGGCACCAGTGCCATTTATATTATCAATACACTCAGTGAGCACTTTATAGGTATTTATTGTTTACTTATTTTTTAGACTTATTAAGTCTTCTGCTCCACTTAGAGTTATGATGTGTTGTGTGTTCAGAGATACTCTTCTGCATACCACTGTTGTAATGTGTGCTTTTTCGCGTTACTGTCATCTTCCTGTCAGCTTTGACCAGTCTGGCCCTTCTCCTCTGAACACTGCTGCTCAATGGATGTTTTTTTTGCGCATTGCCCTGCAAACTCTAGAGACTGTTGTGCGTGAAAAGCAGTCTCTGGGATAGTCAAACCACCCTGTCTGACACCAGCAATCATTCCACAGACAAAGTCACTTAGATCACATTTTTTACCCATTCTGATGGTTGATGTGAACATTAGCTGAAGCTCCTGACCCGTATCTACATGATTGTATGCATTGCACTGCTGCCACACAATTGGCTGATTAGATAATCACATGTAACACTGCGTGCTGTGTGAACAAAAGCCTCTCCTTAAAATGCAAAGCAAATTCCTGAAAGGGCTAAAGTATTCTATTGAATTCAGCTCAATTAGAAGGGTGATGTGGTGACAGTGTGTGGTCCGTACGGCCGGTACTGTGGGTACCGCTGTGTAGTCCAGGGCTGCGTAGTCCACCGGTGTCGGGCATTCCGCCAGAGAAATACGACGCCGCTCCTCCACGAGACAGGAAATGAACTGGAGCTTAGCTGATGGAGGTGGAAAGCTCTTGTCTCAGGCTTTGTTTAACAATAAATAAATGCTCGGTTACATTGGGATCCGGTGACTGAGAAGGCCTTGATATACGGATAACGTCAGCGTTCCAGTACCTCAAGCCACTGACGGATACTTGCGCCCCGAGGACCCAGAGAATTGTCATGGTGAAAGACATTGCTTGCCGCAGGAAGAAAATGATTTAACATGGAGCGAAGACAATCACTCAGTAGGGGAGACCTGGGAGCGCTGGAACACTTTTTGCTTCAATGTGTATGACCCGATGAGAGTTTATGCTAGAACTCTCAAATTTTGATATAAGCTACCCGTATGTATCTGCTACAAATAGTAGTAATTTAGATATCTATTACAATATCACAGAATGTGTGAGTTAATGTCAAATACAAAGGGTTGCACTGTTATTATCTAACCCACTACTTGGGTGAGTTGTAACACTAGCTGGGGATGGATGTAACAGGAACAGAAAATTTGCTCACTGGTTGTTTTTTGTTTTTCGCACCATTCTCTGCAAACCTGAATCCCAGATCAGCAGTTTCTGAGTTACTCAAACCACCCTGTCTGGCACCAACGATCATTCCACTGTCAAAGTCACTTAGATAATTTCTTCTCCATTCTGACATTTGGTCTAAAAAACAGCTGAACCTCTTGACTATGTCTACATGCTTTTCTGTGACCAGCTGTGTTTGCGTTTGTGAAGGAAAAATTGCTTGCTTTTGACTCAAAATAACAACAAGCGTTTATTGAATCTCAGCCTCTCTATCCAGAGATTACCTGTGACTAGTCAAGATTCCTTGATTCCAAGATTCCAAGATTTTTATACAGTCATTGCAAAAGCCTGATGAAAAGAACAAACAGAACACTTGTACCTCTGATTCTGATATAAAAAAAGCCAATACATTAGAAATAGACAATGTGGTAAAATGTACAGAAAGCCGATTATCACAAACTGACAACAGTCGGCGATCAGCCAAGCCTGTGTTACTGTGAAAATTATCTTTTGCGAAAAGGTTCAAATAAGTGATAAAGCACTCCATTATTGCTAGCAACTGTCATAGGCTGATGTGTGGCTGGATGTGTGGTGGTGATGAAAATCGTGAATTTCTTGACTCAGGACCAAACTCAGTGTTGAGTCATGCTAGTGTGTTTGCTTTTTGCTTTTGTAATGCAGAGCGTAGCTTTATTTATTTTACATTTATTTAACCAGGCAGGTCAACTGAAAGCTCACTGCTCATAGTTGACGGTTCATAAAGCATTGTTTATAATTTATGGCTGATACGCCGCTTATGGTGATTGATATGAAAAATAGAGCAGGCCCTTGGTTTATAACCCCTGTTATTGTGCAGTTTCCACGGGAACATCAGATTTGATTGACAGGCAGAGTTTTGATGTGCGGCTCTTTTTCGCAAGTGACTGTACGTAGGAGGCCTGTCAGTCTAGTACCTTGGGGGCTTGAAAATCATCTTGACTCAGCAATGCCAAAATACAGGCAAATATTCTGCTCTGTGAGTATGTACCTGTGTTTGTGTGTGTGTGTGTGCCTATGTGGCCTTATTAACTGCCGTGTGCACTTCAACATCAAAGCTAAAATCGCATAATTATCTAGTTAAGTCAAGTCAAAGGATACCTTATTATTCCATTTAGAAAACCTCATTTAGTAGCCATTTTCCTGTCCTAAAAACACAGTTAAAAATTATTACAAATATAATAATAGTATAACAACAAGGCAACGCTAATTTAATTCTCTCTGTAAAACATTAGGAAGGAAGGAATGAATGAGTCTACTTTTTTTTGTTTTGTTTTTTCGCACTGTGGCTAAGATCACCAGGGATTTGTCTGACCTGAATGAACATTAGTCATTAAGCAAAGCTACCGTAACTTTGTGCTAATTATCTTACTTGCTGTCTTAGGCAAGCAGCTCCATTTTGTTTCTGTCTTGTTTTCACACATTACCAAAAATACAAATGAGGCAGAGGGTAATGATGCTTTGCATTGCACTTTTACATAAAAGCTCCTTTAAAACGCCATTAGCATTTAAGGAGATTAGCTGCCTTATAAAGTTAAAAACACTCTTTCACTTTTCTTGAATTCTGACTTGCTGATCCTAAAGTTCAACTTATTTTACCCCCTCATGTTCCAATTAATATAATAAGATACAGATTCATGTCACATTAATGTTTACAGAACAAAATGTCACAAAATATAATAATAAACAGGAAAATAATGTATGAATTGTTATATAACAATACAATGTAAAAAATCTAAATGAAAAACACCTTTAGCCGGGGGACATTAATATTGAGCATATGTATAACCCTGTAAAGCAGTCGAGATGAATCAGCGTCTGGCTCCAACTCCCACATAATAGTCCTGCTTTCAGATCGCTTCGCATCTCACATTCTCTGAGTCACAACATGGACGCAGTCAATGTAGGCGCTAACTCACACAGGCATCCTAGCACAATCCAAACACATTGATATGCCAATCCAAACATGGCTGGGGCCTGTTCCACAGAAGCAGGATGCCGAGTTAGCTGGATAACTGTGAGTAAAACCCAGAACGGATCGTTTTACTTCTACTGCACGTCCATGTTCCACATTTGGGGTGGTCTGGGTTTCAATGAGTGGAGTTATCTAACTCAGTAATTCTGCTTTGTGGAACAGCACCCTGGCCCTTGATTATGTGGCACTGCTGTGTGTCCCCAGGATTTTCTTCCTAGTTCAAGTGTCAATGTTCAAAAATCTTCAATAAAAGTAGTACAGGTACATAGAAAAGCCTCTATTCAGTCTTCTATTTTTCTATCATCAAAACTACCTTTTGCTTCATGAATATTTTCTTGGAAAGAAATTCCTGGGATTAGCATTAATGAGATTTTTGAATGGAGCGGAACAGGTAATATGGCGTGTGGAAAAAAAAAAAAGGCTTGGTGTGGTTAAATGGGAAATAACACTGGAAAGTGGAAACATTAAGTAAAGTTCATTAAACGTAGGTGTTGGAGCTGTGAGATAAGCTCCAACCATGACCGATCCTTTCGACAGCTCGTTACCTGGAGTTATAGAGCCGCATGGGCCATTAATATTGACTGCCACCGCGGTCCCCGACTGAAGATAGATTGGCGCTAAGATAGTCCTCAGCTGGGAAACTTTGAACTCCCTGGCGACTGAGGAACAGTTCGGTCTCCAGCAGGGTATCAGCGGGATCGCGAGCGACACCGATTGTGCAGTAGATACTCCAGGGATTAAAAGCTCCCGCCACGGTTCAAGCTTCAGCCCCTTGTAGACAGCTTATCACGCCCTGATAAAGGCTGATGTGGCCAAAACTCGTCGTCATGGGGCTGGCTTTAACGTTTCTCATTGATATTTCAATCTAGTAAAGGCTTTTGAACTTTTTTCTTCCTCCAGCGAGAACTTTTTTCAGCACCTTGAACTACATTGAAGTAAGCCCAGTTTAACACCTTTTTGCACTGTGAAGTCCTTCTTTATTTTCTTTCACATGTTTTTGCCCATTAGCCCTTTGTTGTTTTTCCTGGTCTCTGGAGCTTGATGATTTTGTTCACTCGAGCACCAACTGACTGTTTGTTTTTCACACTTTGCTACCTTTATTACCCTATACCCATTCATATTGGCACACACTACCTGAACAAGGTAGGATTACTGACCGAAAAACAAGAACAGTATCAGAACAGAAGCAGGAGCAGAATGTCGAGCATTAAATCAACTCAAACGATGTTTCATAATTTCTAAGTGCCCCTAAAAGGACACCATTAGAGTTTATAAGGGTACACTGAATGACCCCATAACAATAAAGTCAACATTTATCACAGCTGAATTTGCATTCTTCTGTCTCCTGTCAGACTCGACATGCATTTCTATTGGAAAGAAACCATGGGAGACTGCCCGGGAGTGTAAAGGATCTGATTGAATCCGCTTAAAATGCTTTTGTACACATTGCAGAGTGCAGATGTGGCCAGGGGCACTGCCAGGGATATTGGGCCCCATGAAAAGATCTGGCCCCTCTACCCCAGGCCTCCCCCCCACCCCCCCTCCAATACAGCAGCACTAGATCTGGCAGAGCCATTGTCTTCCCTACAGAATCTTCTAGAGCAATGGCATGAAAGAGAACGCAAAGAACTTGTGATATGGTGCAGTCTGTTGTCCCAGAAGGGTGGTGGTTCAAGCCCCAGTGTAGCCACAATAAGAGCCATGCAGCCGTTGGGCCCTTGAGCGAGGCCCTTAACCCCACATTGGTACAGGGGGCTTGTCCCCTGTTTAGTCTAATCAACTGTAAGTCACATTCACTAAAAGCGTCAGCTGAATACAAAATTATAATTATAATATTAAGGACTGAGAAAACTTTTCCACCTCTCTTACCATTGGTGAATATAATCCAAACCTTATAACTTTTCGTCTTCAAATTTGGATCATATTTATTGTTTAAAGGAGAGTATTTATTAAGAGGAATGTCTGCGTGAAGTAGAATAAACTAAACTTGTATCTAGGGGCAGGTTTGACCCTGCTGTCAACAAAGAATACAAAAATCTGTCTAATATGGTTTGCATAAAGAAAGACAGATAACAAACAGACCAGTCAAGCAATGAATTTAGTCTGTTTTTTGTGGGGGAGTCACTAATTAGTGACAGTCACTTACCTGTACAAAGCATAATAATGGCAAACAGTGCTACCGCAAATACAAAAAGGCTTTACAGCAAGGTCACTGCGCAGTGGTAAAAATAAACCTGAATCAGACTGTTAACAGCCACTTATGACTGAAATCAATGATCCACTTAGACACAAAT
Organism: Conger conger; assembly: GCF_963514075.1. NCBI lineage: Eukaryota > Metazoa > Chordata > Actinopteri > Anguilliformes > Congridae > Conger > Conger conger. The sequence continues at coordinate 55,262,712 of NC_083763.1, forward strand.
CAAATTTGCAGAACATAGTCTCAAAATAGTTTGGAAATCAGAAAACAACTGTCAAACAATACAAGCAGTGGTGGTAAAGTGAGGCTGGATGTTTAACAATTAACTCAGAACTTATTCTATCAATCTGTCTGTCTGTCTATGTATCTATCTCTCTGTGTGACTATAATCATAAGGGAAAATACTTCATAGTACTGATCAGTATACACCAATCACAACTTGAAATCCTCATTATTATATGAAATTATTTTCCTCATCATCATGCTACATTATTTTGGCCTGTTTTGTATTATTGGGGAATTTTAATCCCCCTATCCCCACATATATTTATAGAATTGCATAGACTTATCTCTCAGTGAACCCCTGCCTAAAAACTACTCACACCTCCTCAGTCACATGTGCTCAGATAAGAGCGGTCAGGGAGAAGGTATCCCACAATGCCTCCCTCTGTAAATGTCACTGTGAGAAACCAGCCTTTATCTCTGGGAACAGGAAGATGACGGGGATCACGGCTTGAGCAGAACAGGGTACAACTCATACTGTATATCAAATACTTTTCACTCTTTGCCAATAACAAAAGACCTAAAGAAAAGGATTGCGTTGCAGTATATATTGTAAATATTACTGACCATATTTCACAGCAATGCCCTTAGAAAATGAGTAATTATGTATAGTTGCCAATTTACCAATTTATATGGTGCAGTATGGTGCAGTCCACTTCCCTAAGGGAATCCATGATTTTCAATGAAACATGTTTCTCACCAAAATGTACCAGCATATGAACAATTTATTTTGTATTAAAATTTGGTGAGAATGTAGGTTTCTTCAGAATGTGTCAGTAATCGGTTAAAATCTGTGTCTAAAAGGTTAAAGTGTTTTTTAAAAAAACTAATAAAGCGTCTGAGCCAGAACATGGCACCGGGACAAAGTGGAATGCATTAGTGAGTGAAGAATGTCATTTTTAAAAGGCAAAATTGGCTTTTGTTGTTACATCCAGTGCCAATCGTGTAAGGGCCTGACATCAATCAAAACCTCCATTCCTGCCTTGTCAGCACCACCCCCAGGCTTGTCCAAGATCAACTGCCTTCATAAAAACCCTCCACTTTAAATCATAGAGGGGTTAAACTCACTTCTACCATCAGTTACAAAATCAGAAAGGCAGTGCATGAGAACTGAGGTCACTGTCCCAGATATCAGCTTGATACCAGAGATCAATGGCCGGTTTCTGACTTTCAAGTAACTGCCTTAATTGTACATGGATTTCAGGCCATCAAGAAAAATGGTTATTGCAAAATAAATTCGGATAGTGTCCTGTTTTTTCTCTTTTTTTTAATTCTACAGTATAGAACAGTGACCAATGCAAAGAATAGCATTATAAAACAAACATTAATGGAGGACGGAAAGTTGTAGACCATGCAAACCCCACACAGAGAGGATCCAGGCTGGCCAGGACTCAAACCCAGAACATGCTTCTCACAAAGCACCATTGCAAACCACTGCACCACCATGCTGACGCACACGGGTTTGAGTAGAAATGAAAACCAGGCAGGAAAGCTGATGGAAAGGCTTATAAGTTATCTGCCTTCAGGGACATGTCCTACCAATTTTATCTATTTTGTAAACTTTGGGAATTTTTCACATTGTATCAATTTATACAAACTTTATATATATATATATATATATATATGTAAGGAAGTAATTCAAGCTAGAGTCCAATGGCAGTGTCCTACCTGGAAATCAGACCTGCAACCTGAAGAGTTACAAGCTCATTATACTACATGTACTACTGTCACCTGTTTTACATGGTGCCATTTATATTACAAAAAACATTTGCACTAAATAATGACCAGAATTTCATATATATATACATGTTTTCTTATTTTTCTTAATTGGGATTAAGATACATACAGTATACGCCATTCAAACTTGTTTAACTTTACACGCTCTTGGAAATATTGTAATTTGTGGGTAAAGTAATTTTCTTATCAGCTTTTATGGTCCTCCAAGGGATCATTTTATTTCCAGGGTGAAATTGACCTGAAATGTCACATTCACTGGGCCTGAGATTTAAATGGTGCAGTCTACTGAGGTTCAAAATATGGCATTACAGTAGTTCTATTATCTACACCACTGAGAAAACTCTACCATATAATTTTCACGCTTTCCCGAGCAACTAATGTTTGAAGATTGTGTTATGAAGAGGGAAAAAATCCTTAAACTGAAATAATATCATTAAGAGTTCATGAGAGATAATATTGTCCTGTGTGTAGTAACACCATTCATTGGGAAATTTTGTCTAGTACGTTGCACATTAAAGTATCAGGGATGGTGCCACGGTATGCCAAGCAGAAACCAGGGGTCTGTTCCACAAAGCAGGATTACTGAGTTAGCTGGATAACTGCACTGAGTAAAACCTGAACCCACCCAAATGTGGAACGTGGACTGTCGTAAAAAGACCTCTTACGTGTTTTACTCAGTGCAGTTATCCAACTATTACTCAGTGAGTAATCCTAACAGGCACCAAATCCCATTGCCAAAATTGTGCCACATGAAGAATTCTGCCCAACGAAATAAACAGTGATTGAAATCAGAATTCTGAATCAGAGTTTTACATCTAAGGGAACTCAAGCTAATTATAACTTGCAGTAATGGACGATATGGCAATACATTTTTAGGTTTTCTATAGAATTACACATTGTACATTTATACAATATGGACAAATCTATGCTCAAGCAGCTAAGCCTAAGAAAATAATTCTTGTGTGGAGACACAAGTTGTGACACTTGCAGGAAAATAGAAATGTATTATTAATATAACCCCAGGGATCCTCTGGGCACAGTATGCTGAAAAAAATAATCATCTTTTTTTTTCCTTGAACGAGCAGACATGCCCTTTAATTAGCGCGGCTTTCCTTGCAGAGTGTGTTCCAGATCCAGTGTGTCTGCCGTCTCCATATCGGGCCGGCGTCTGCTCGTCAGCGTGTGCCTGTGCAGCTGGGATTGTTTTTCGCCAGCCTGGCGGGTAACATAGCTCGCCGTGCGCCAGTGAACACGTTTCTGGGGCAACCGGAGCCGCGCAGGGAAGAGAAGGAACCGCGGTTGTGTTTCAGTCACGTGACGTGCGGAACATCACACTTTTTTGGGGGCAGCTGTTTATCCCTGTTTTTACCCGTCTATCTCCCCCCACCCCCCCGGCATTGTTGACCTGGCAACTGCTCCACACCCGCAACCAAACCCAACCAACCCTCAACAACCTGCAAAGGCCAGCCTCACTTTCAGCCAAAACACAAACTTTCCACAGACCAGCCCCTCCCCCAGCTCGCACCGCTCTAAGCCACGTAAAACTGATTTAACTCCGATTTGATTGAGCTAAAACCCCACGGAAACTGGAGATTAAATGTGTGTGTTTATATGTGTGTGTGGTGGTGGTGGCTTAGACCTATCCCAGAGTAACAGGTCACAACATTTAGTTCATGAATTTTTAAAAAATCTAGAGATTTCTATAAAATAAATATGAACTAGTTTGGAAAAAATGAACACAGACAGTGGCAGAGATGAGGTTTCAGAGCAGTGAAGGATATCCAGATGGGGTCAAAAGGTCGATGTTGCTTAATGTTTGTGGACAGCTTCAGACTGTTTGTAAACTACACCATACAAGAGGAAAGACTGAATGATTGATTGCTTTTAATACCTTATAAGGTATTAAAAGCTTCACAATTCTTCACAAGCAGTTCTGGCTCACAGCCTAACTTTGGAGAACAAAGGAACCAGCCATTGATTGATTGATTGGTTTATTTGTTGATTGATTGGTTGATCGATTAGTAGATTTATCGGTTAATTGACTGATTACTAGATTGATTGATTGCTAGATAAATAAATGTATTGCTAAATTGGTTTATTGACATATTTATTTGCTAGATTGATTGTATGTATGGCTTTAATTGATTGGTTGATTGATCAATTGATTGGTTGAGTGATTGATTTATGGAGCTATATCTCTCTGGTTTCTTGCCAACGGTCAGATTCATTGGTTGGTTTGTTGATTGATAGTTTGATTGATTACCAGATTTACTGGTTATTTGACTGATTGCTAGATAGACTGATTGATTGCTAGATTGATTGTATTAACTTCTTTGATTGATTGAGTGATTTTATCAATTGCTTTGATTGATTCAATGATTGTATTAACTTCTTTGATTGATTGAGTGATTGTATACATTGCTTTGATTGATTCAATGATTGTATTAATTGCTTTGATTTATTGAGTGATTGATTGATTGCTAGATTGATTTATGGAGCTATACCTCTCCGGTGTCTTGCCAAAGGCCTGTCCTCTCATTGGAAGTGCAGGTGCTCTGGTGGGACAGGTGTTCAGCGGTCAGCCAGGCAGTTTGTCCAAGGAAACGACTGTGGAGAAAGTGCAGAAATTGTGATTATTCGGCGTTAGCAGCACACTTCCTGCGCTCCGGCCCGGATTCATCCACCGCAGTGAGATTACTCACCTGTGTCATCGCCTCACCCCCTTTTATGGGGACAACTTACAGGAAACAAACAATCGGCCTGTTTAGTGGCCCAATTAAATGGAAACCGTGAAAGTTTGGGCTTCATATTTATATGATAATTTATAACTATGCTATAGTGAGTTACAATCTTTAGATAGAAGCAGCATTTGACCCCAACACACTGCAAAGGACACTGGTAGCACATTTCTAACATTTGTAACAAATGTATGGAAACTTCACCTATAAATATCCATTTAAGATAAATGGCTCTCAGCGTGAGGATTATCCTTAAATTACATTACCAGGAGCTTATTTAATTAATGAGAAACTCTCGCCGTTGTACGCGGCCGTTAATGAGGCTACAGTGGGGGAGTGGCTGCGAACGCAGCTTTGAACTCTCGAGTTGCCTTAACTTGCTTTTCAATTTTCTTTCATAATTAATACAGCATGGGTTGCTTTACCGGGGCTGATTCTGTCCGGTGAGGTGGCTCCGCTTTTTGTTCCTCAATATCTCCTTTGTTCATGTCACTTTAAACAGTTTTGGTCATATTGAAGAGATTGGGTTGCATTAAATCATTGTGATTGCAGCAGAGGAGATTAGAAATCGGTTTAAACGTGCATGGAGTGGCTCCTCGTCACTATTAAAAATGACTTCATATGGACAGAACGTAAGTAATGACATGAAGAGCTAGCAATGGAACAGAAGGAATCATCTGTCAGTGAGCATTTTTTTATTCCACAAAATTGACAGAAAAAAGTTATCTGTCCCTCTCTATTTGTAGCGAAGCTAACACTCAATTGCAAACATTTTGCTCATTTCTCCATTCAAAATGATACAAAAGAAGTGCCACCAAAGTTATACACCTCCCTCCACACACACACACACACACACACACACACCGTTCAATGTTTAATTTGATGAACCATGCCAGGATGCACACTGCATCTTCAATCTTCTGTCTGAAAAGCCCATGTTATATTGTTTTCAAATTAAGAGGGCAGTGTAACTGATCTCCATAACAGACAAAAGGATTTGGCTTTTATCGGGTAAAGCTATCCTTCTGTTGTTAGAGCATCTCACCAAGGGATGCCGAAGCTAATTACGCTCTCCCCAAAAGCACTGTGGTATAGAGAAGGAGAGAGAGAGAATGAGAGCGTGAGGGAGAGACAGAGGCAAAGAGAGATAAGAGCACAGTTACCATCAGTCTGAGCATCAGAGCAGAAGGTGTCCTTTTGTAGAGTAGATTTTTTGGAAATGTATTTTTTTAAATTATAAAGCTGGGTTTACACTTTGCAATTTTTGCCACAATTTTGTTGACGTAGAAATCGTAGAAATAATATTTTGTTGTGAGCCATAATCGGCAATCTTGGATCTCTCAGTGTAACACACTCACAGACGACGGATTTAGTGAATCGAAGGCTCTGACAGACAATGGACATCTAAAGAACAACCAATAGGAGCATAGCAATAGATATAGCACTCTAACCACAATAAACACATTGTTTAAGCATTAATTAATTCAGTCACTATTTCAAGTGTCACCTTTGATACAAAAAATGATGAATCCAGAGTACATTGTTAGATAAATAACTTGAGAGACACGTCAGTAACAATGTAGCTAATATCCAAAAAGAAAAAAGGAAAGAATGTTTAGGACTTATTGTTTAGAATTATTAGAATTTAAAAACATGTTTAGAATTTATTTTTGCTCCACCATTCTCAAATTCAGTGCGTGGATGTAAGATATCGTAGCAACTGTAACCGTAGAATGGAATCTTTGCTGTCATAGGATTCTTGGATCGTATCGCAGTGTGACGGCAATGAAAAATGGGATATTGTCAGGGCTACTATTACGACCCGGTCTAGGGTCAGGTCGTGACAGGGTAAAAGATAGTAAGATGGAATGTAGAATGAAACGAACACTGCAAGCCGATGAGTAACTCTGGTCCTGTCTGCCTATCCAAATCTAAATAAACCTTGTTTCGTCTCCGAAGGTTGACTGGCCTCGAAGCAGGCATGTAGAAATGGAGATCCACCCAGGATCGCCTTCAAAAACAATAAAGAAAACATAATAAAGCAAAATTACAAATACTGTCCTGAAGGATGGATGCAATCCAGCTGGAACACTCTGCTAAATAAGCAGAGTCAGTGTGCAGTGAGCAGAGTGGCAAAATAAAGTCAAAGTCAGGGTGAGGTGAGGGTCGAGCACGAGTAAGTGGGTCAGACAAACCAAAAAGGGCTGGGCAGGAATCAGAGTTGGAAAAGACGAGGCAGTCAAAATCAAAACAAATCAAAAGGGCTAGGCAAGAGTCATAGTTCGCAGAGCTAGTCTACCTAAATCAGTACAACTGGCAGTCTTTTCAAAGAAAATAACAGGAGGCAGGAATCAGGAGTAAACAAAGATAGTTGTGCATTCAGCAAAAATGTCACTGTAACATTACATGACAAACTACTGCAGAAACATCTAATAAAAATCTAAGGCCAAATTTCTTTCTAAAACACCTAGGGTGCCTAAGACTGTTGCATAGTACTGTAGTTACATTTCGAAATGAAGACAATCTCTGAAATAACATTTCTAGTTGGATCGTTATTCACATTTAATGTTTACATTAGGGCCCAGAAAACAGCAATACAAACTATTATGTTTGTTATCATACTGCTGTTAGCCAGACCTGAATCAAATGTGTAATCCCTTTAAACAGCAGTATGCCTGGAGATTATTGACAATTTCAAAACAGACACTCACCTTCACAAATATTCAGAAAAAGAAAATTGTCATTATTAGTAGCATACATTCACTCAAATCTGACTGGCATGAAAGTGGTTAAGGTATTTCAAATAATTATTTGACCCCGTTCTAATTTTAATTTTAATTACTCAATATAAGCATGTCTCCTCCGGTCTGATTCGCTCCATTGTTGCTAAGGGATTTCTAATTTGTGCACTGTAGCATAGGGTTACCATAGAGATCCCGACAGCACCTCAAAGCTGGAATATTTGTGAATGCACGCCGCCTGCTAGCACACTGACTGCGCAAATGAGAGATAAACAATGGCGACATCAGAGCTTCAAACAAGCCGTGACCCAAGCAAAGGTGGACACTTGATTTTAATCTGTTGTTTTGTATCCCAGGTACCATGGCAACAGCCTGCATATGAAAGAAATTGAAAAAGAAATGAAAAGGGCAGGATAACCGCTGGCATTCAAAAAGTAAACACAGATCATCATTGAAACTCTTGTCTGTGGAGAAGTTTTTTTTTTTCCCTGAACATTAGTTCCTACTCAAGCATTTATGATAGAATGGCAGAATATAATTTGCACTGTCAAGCAGTATTCTCATCTCCACCAACAGAAAGCGTCTCTGGGGGTACGTGGGGCAGGGGTGGGGGTAGTGGGGGGTAGGTGACTCTAACACTGCCAGTAATGCAGGCAGTTTGCCCAAGTGCCCCAGGCGATTCAGGGCCAGACAGTGCAATCATTGCTGCATGCTAGTTTCCCTTGACCGTGGGGCATATAGGTGGGGGAAGGGGGTATGGGTCTGCAAAAACAGGTCGCTGAAAAGAGAACACCTCTACCAGAACTCATCCAGCTAAACAAACAATGCTTCTCTATTGCCTTCTTTCTCTCTCACTCTCGTTTGCTTGATCTTTCTCTCCCTCTGTCTTTCTTTTTCTCTCACTCTTGCTTTTATTTACTTTTCCTTCACCTCTATTTCTCTCTTACACTGCTCCCACTCTCTTTGTTAAATTCTTTCTCTTTCTGGCTATCATTCTCTCTCCATTTTGCTCTCTCTCGCACACTCTGTCTCTCTAAGCTAGAGTCAAAAAGTAACATGCCATAATATACTGAAGTATGACATGAGATGCACAGGCCCTCTGCAATGAAACTCATACATTTTTAATACACTCTCAGAAATAAAGTGGCAGTACATTTCTGGTACATTTTTGTTCCTCAAGGATCAAATTTACCCAAAGGTAGGTACAGTAACGTTCTCTTTGGGTACAAATGAGTACCTTTTCCTCGCAAAAAAGGTACAAATTAGTTTTATATTGCTGGTTAAGGGTACACTTTTATGCACCTATAAGGTACTGCCCCAGTGACAAGCATTTGTACCTTTTTAGGTATTTTTCGTACCTGTTATACAAAACAACACAAAACTAAATGGCCAGGATATGTTTCTCAAAATATAGGGCAATTTTCAGTATAGTGTATTTAATCCAATCTACTTGTGTTGTGGGCTGGCAATTAGAAGAGAACTTCATGTTGGAATAATATTGATATTATTGATAAATCATCAGATTATTGATAATATTGACAGATTTTTTTGAGACAGGCATACTCCGGCAGATACATAATTTTTCATTAAAATTAAGTTTGCCTATGTTTGTCACATGTAATATCACATTTATTAACAGTGTATTAACTGTTTTAACGGTGTAACACACACACAATACAGCAAAAGGCAATGATAACCTGCAACATGATTATAGTTTAGCTGCACTAAAATTATGTTTGTAAGACTCGTGTTGAAACCACACAGGAATATATTTATTCAATAACAGAATATATGGAGCTTTTCCAGTTCAATGACCAGGAATCAACATTTGTCCTCCAACTTTTACTTGCAATTAACTGGAGTATTTAGTTGTCCTTTGCAAAAACACTTAGATTAGATTGGCAATCGCTAAAAATAACTCACCAGACTGAGTCTTAATGCCATAGCATTTGCTCAAAGTTAAGGGCGAACATTGACTGAATACCAGCCAATATTCTCTCTCCTTTTCAGTAGGATATTCCTAAAACAGGTGCACATGCCTGAGGGAGGAGTGTAGGTGTTCAGCCTCTAATCATGTTTCTAATCTTCATTATGAAAACATAATGTTGCAAAATGTGATTAATTTAGTTTGTATTAACAGTTGACTGCATTCAGCAGAAAGATTCCAGTCATTCTCTGTTGCTATGCTGGATGTATAAGAAGTATGAAGAGAGAGGAGGACATTGTATGTGAAGGATATATTGCTGTCCTCATTATAACTTTGGATTAGGAGCAAATAAGTATATTCTATTCATGAAGTTTTGTGGAAAATATTCCTCAGACTGCTGACCAAAGTCTTATGGCCTGGTCCACAGCTGTTTCTCTGAAAAAAAATTACTTTACCCAGATTGCAATCCCAAAATGGCCAACTGTGCAAATTTCTGCTTGCATCCGAATGTAAAAATAAATCACTGCAACCCCTTTAAGTCACTTTTGAGAAAAACATGTAGGAGAAATCTGTTGTCCTCACACATTTAAACCTACATTTCATACTTACAAATAGATACACGAAACTGATATATAGCAAAATGCTTTTTATGCACTATATTTAAAAAAGTGTGCTTTTTGTGTATATATCAATAGATTGATACATTCCAGGGCAGAATTTCTGGCATCAAATATCAAATTAATCAAACGTTATTAACGCTTATACAGGGCTGCCTATAATGGAATTACATGAACTTAGGTTAAATGTGTTTCCAGCTTATTATTTAACTTTTTCTACAAAGTTTTCTACAAGTATTGATATCTTTATATATTGTCCTTATATAAAGTGCTTAAAGCTCTATAGCAGTTGTCCTCACTCCTGGTCCTGGAGAGCTGCAGGGTTTGCTGATTTTTGTTTCAGCCTTAATATAAGCAAGAAATTCAGATCCAAGAAACCAGGTGAGGTGAGTTAACCTGTGTAATTAACTGCTTTAATTGATCAATTAAGTGCTGAGCAACAGCAAAAGTGAGCTCACCCAACTGCTCTCCAGGACCAGGAGTGAGGACCACTTCTCTATATTTTGCTGAACATAGCAAACACTGCTGTGTGCTTTATTGACATATATGAGAGTATGTTTTTATAAAGCTCACCCAAAGTGTCCAAAAAGCTCTCCAAAAAGGAATACACACCCTAGTGCTTTCTAACCAACCTGCATCACATTTTGAATGGAAATGTATTTAAATCTTAGGTCAACTAGAGCCGTGTTAACCCCATTAGCCCCGTTAGCCAGTACAATTACTAGTTTATCCAGTACAATTACTAGTTTATCCAGTACAATTACTAGTTTATCCAGTACAATTTCAGGCAAATCCTGCAATTACGGACGTCTGTATATTCATTCTGCTATGCGAACACAGTGATATTCCTAAACTGTCCATCACCTGTATTTGGCACATTATACCTTCTTCTAAAAGAAACCCTGTACAAGAAGATGACCATGTTTTACATTAGTTTGCTACTGAAATTACCTAACAACAATAAGAAGTAGTTCAAGACGGCATTCACTAAGGTATAATGCCGGCAAAAATTTTTGGAAAATGACTGAACGGATTATAAAATAAACTTCAATGTTAGTCAGAAAACAGTTGTAGCTTCATAACCAGGTTGGATATTTGGTTCCATAAATATGTCTGGATCAAATAATTTGCAAAAGAAAAAACATTGAAACCGGACGTTGAATAAAAGCAATCTAAGAAAAAATTTGTTTATTCATGCATCTTTTCAATTGTATATTTTTGTTCTCATATTGAAACATTATTTTTTGACATAGAGAAATGGTATTGAGGATTCAGAAAACAGAGAGAGGAGCATGTCAGTGGTAAACAGTAAAATCCAACAAGCTGCTCTTTGGAACAAGGGTGATGAGAATGATGAGAAAAGGATGGAGACCAAGAGTGACATACAGTTGATTAGACTCAGCAATGCAGGGTTATGGGCCTTGCTCAAGGGCCCAACGGCTGTGCGGATCTTATTGTGGCTACACCAGGGATTGAACCACCGACCTTGCGTGGCCCAGTCATGTACCTTAACCGCTACGCTACAGGCCACCCTTATGTTCGTTGAAGATATTGATGGTATTGGTATTGAGGATTGTTACAATATGCCTTTTATTGTCTGAGTCTGTGTAAGGGTTGTAAACTGTGTGTTTCATTGCCCTGCTTGGCAAATAACAGGCTGATAAGCATCTAAATTACTGTTCTTGTTAGCCGAGTATTTTTAACAATCTGGCATGGCCTTTTTGTAGTCACAGTTTTTTGTATGAGATAAATATGAATGCAACAACAATCTGAGACTCAACCACAGGGGAGGAAAGTGGTAAAGGCTAAAAAAGGAAAGGTGCCACCCACAGTATAGCAGCTTTTAAATATAAGTGACAAGAAGTGTCTCTTTAAAGAAGCACAGAAAAATTCCCTATCAAAAATCCATCACCGCAGATTAGAAGCGCACTCTAGACTAATTGTGCCATCATGAAAACATTACGGACCCTCGAAATGTATTAAAGGAACTGAGAGGGCCCGAAAAAAAGAAAAAGGGAGAGTGTTGCATAACGTTTTTTGGAAATTGACTCTGAAAATAAACCCGAGGCCATGACTATGAGAAATGTGAAAAGGCCCTCTCTGGTTGGATTAGGTCTGCTTTAATGAGCAGGGCCTTTTTGGGCATGAAACCAAAAGGCCATTTGTGCTCGTCCTCACTGAAATAGTGACGGGGGCATTCATCATGGCGACAAAACCGTCATCAGAGGCGATCCCTCATTGTCACAGAATGTGGGGTGGGCGTCCTTGCCCGAACCCCATACATTATTGATGTTACCTCCTGTAAGGAAAGACACAGGGGAGATTTTTTTTCTTGACGTAGAAATGGATTTTTGTAGTCGTGACATGACATGCAGTAGTTATGAGCGATTTGGTCATTGTGCAAAGAGGACAGATCAACATTATTATGCATGTTCTATAATACAGATTTACATTTAGACCTTGCTGCTCATATCCACAGCAATATACACAGTTTACGGTTCATACACTCTGCTGCTGAAGCCTATCCACTTAGAGGTTTGACGTGTTGTGTTTGCACAAGTCTACCTAATAAAGTTGTCACTGAGTGTATGTTTCATTAATACAGCAAAATAGTTACTGAAGCAACTCCAATTAAACTCCACTCCTGCATTCTCAAACTCCTCTCCTGTACTCTCAAACCCCACTCTTGCACTCTCAAACTCCACATCTGCAGGGATCTCAAACACCACTCCTGCAGGGATCTCAAACCCAACTCCCACAGGGATCTCAAACTCACCTCCTGCAGGGATCTCAAACCCCATTCCCAAAGGCATCTCAAACCCCACTCCTGCAGGGATCTCAAACCCCACTCCTGCAGGGACCTCAAACTCCACTCCTGCAGTCCCAAGCTGCACTCCTGCAGTCTGAAACCCCATTCCTGCAGTCTCAAACTCCACTCCTGAAGGGATCTCAAACCCCACTCCTGGAGTCTCAAATCTCATTCCTGCAGCCACAAACTCCACTCCTGGAGTCTCAAATCTCATTCCTGCTGCCACAAACTCACCTCCTGCAGGCATCGCAAACTTCACTCCCACATCTGCAGGGATCTCAATTCACACTCCTGCAGTCGCAAATCTTCACTTCTGGAGGAATGCAGTATGCAGATTTCCATCAGGAGCCAATTTAGGCACTGGAAACAAGGTGCTGTGGACTCTCCTGTTAATCAATGGCTTCAATTGATACTGACGGCTGAAACACACACACCCAATAGACTCTAAGGCCATCCAGGACTACGGTCTATGATACTGCTGTGGTGTTCGCAAGTGCTCTTGCAATGAAGAAAAAGGAAATAAATATTTAACTGAATATCAGCACGTGCTGGGTATTAAAAATAACATCTCAGTCCCAGCAAGTTCCAATCAAAGGAACGCAATCCATTTTTGAGCTTGGTCTTTTTTTCCCTCCAGAGACATTAATGAATCCTGAAAATTTGAAAATTAAAAAAACGTGCACGCTTCAGTCGAAAAACCATCGATGGCGCAAACAGCCAAGAAATATTAAACAGCTTTCCCCGTTACTCTTGTCTGACAAATTAGCGTTGATGTGTTAAACATTGCGAAATCTGAGTGATTATGCTACACTGCAGCGGGGGGTGCAAATTTGTAAAGCCTGGTTCCCCCTCCTCCCTTTAAATGTCTTCATCCCAAAAGCTGATGAAGACATTTGAAGCCTAGTCTATAATTCACTCCGTCACTCTGCATCTGTCTCTACGTAGTCATGCTGCGCAGGAGAAAGGGAGAGCAGGTGGCCAAAACCGCTATTAAACGCCTTTCTGAAGATCAAAAACATGAACACAAGCGACACCACGGCTATACAACCGTCACAGTGTCTGATCACAGACTGAAATAATAATAATTAAAAATAAATAAATATATATTTGATATTTTCAGCACTGGCAGTATACTTGAAGGCCAGAAGGTTGCTGGAGATATCCTGGATAGCTGGTTCAATCAGGGGCCAATCTGCACTCTTAACCAGATCAATTGTTAAGCTACTCAGTCAAATGCCCACTGTTTATTCAACTCTCTTTTTTCACTTGAGAAGGGTACTTATTAGTCCCCAAAAAACATTAGTATACCTTTCGAGGCAGTTTGAGAAATGTACACTTTAAAGAAGAAGAATGTACCTCCATGATACCTTTATTTCAGAGAGCGTATGTGTAGTATAAACTTTACGAAGAGATAAAAATCACATCCACAACAAAATGTTGATTTTACAAATACACACACGTCATGGTTTCATAAACAAGTCACTATTTAAGATTTTGAAGGTACGGCTATTTTATAAATGAAGCCCCAGGTATTGCATTCATGAAGCATCTCAGAGCAGGATAGCTGATCTAGGATCGGTTTTGCCTTCCACTCTATCCCCTATCAAAGGCAAACAGAAATAATCTCCTGCCTGTCTCTCCATTGGAGGTTTTTATTAGCTGTCGACCCAGTCACCGGGAGCTAAGGGCCCTTTGGAAGAGAGTGGAGATGTTCCTGTTTGATGCCACTTTCTGACTGACATGACATTTTACATTCAGTCATTAAGCAAATACTCCAAAGTGAGTGCATACAGAAAGTGCTGTGTGTGAACATTTCAAGCTATAACCGACAATTGAAAGACAATATTCACTATATATTTTTTCACCTGCCGTTTGAATTGGCACTTCGTACAGTAACTGACAAAATCAGCAACATAAAAAGGTGAGAGCTCATTATTCTGTGCGTTATGTCCCCACAAAGATGTACTGGAACATGTCACGTTAGCTTCATGACAGCTGACATGACAGGCTTGCAAAAAAAGAAAGAAAGAATCTACCATAAAAACACACTCTCTCAGATGGCATGACCGAATTCAGTATTTCATTTGGAGCCATGGTGTAAATGTGCCCAGTGAGAATTGAAACGACATTATCCACACTCCAGCAAAGTACAATATTTAAACCTTTGTGGCTATAGTTCTTCCATATTTCAGGTCACCGATGTGGAAAGCCGTATAAAATATCTATTCAGGAATCTGCAGTGTATTCCTGCAACTGCTACGACTATCTTCAATAGGCAGGATAATATTCCTGCCTAATGATTTCATCTGCTAGCAGATGTTTCTGTGAACGAAATCACTGTTTTAAACAGCAGATGCTCATCCAAGATTTTTTTTAATGACACACATGACAGAACAGCAAAAAAAGCCACTTTCTTTCTGCAAATAAAGCTGTATAACGACACCAAGAGCCTCATAAATCAGCAGTGGGAACTTTGCAGAAGTGCTTTTTTCTGGAGTATCAACTTTTCTCAGCTCATTCTATTTACATAGCTTGGATGAAAAATAAAAGTTCTTTCATAAGGTTATTATATGAATAACCTTGGACAGCTTGGATTTGAGCATTTCCTGCTCTTCAAACAGTATTTTAAATGTACCTTTTGTTTTCTGATATTCTGACACTGAAGTAAATCAAACGGTAATCTCAGTCCTTTTGATGTACTGTTATTATTTCCAATCTGTATTTTCAGGCCATATGTCTGTGGTAAACCTTACTGATTGCAAACCCTATGTATTTACTCATTGAGTGAATAATTTAAGGACCAAAAATAGATGACTGCACCATCAGCACAGGATGGCCTTACGATCATTCATATTTACCCTGTTTAGAATCCTACAAATTAATATTGAATTGGATTAGACTGAGGATAAACAGACTCACTGATTGACTTAAAAGGCCTCAAGGGAGTTAAGGTTTTTTTTTTTACACAAACAGTAAAAATACACACACACACACACACACACACACACAGACGGTGATCTTTTCCAGCCCTCAACAATTCACGCAAGTCTGTGTGTGATCTTAAATGAGTTCATTCTATTGCCACTGGTCTTTCAATGGCCAACCATACTGCAGCACTGTAGACTGCAGTTAATTATTGTCTCACAACACAATGTCCAGCATACATAGGACCATACTCTATGTACTATGTACCCTAGAAGAGTTGTTTTGACACTAAACCTTTTACCGTCCTCATTTTTTACAAAAAAAAACTTTCATGGTTACCTTCATTCTTCACTCTGAAAAGCACAGGAAGGCCAAAAGTAATTGCTTATTTTTTTGTCTGCAAAAATAAAGTATGAGTCAGGACATGCCTCAGTAAAAAGGGGTCTTGTTCCCGGGGAGACCTTTCCTTTGATATTCAAAAATAGTTTTACACAGCAGGTAAATTTAGCTTAGTGTGGGGAGAAAATAGACTTGTGCAGACTTGTTCTATAAATTATTCTGTGAATATTTGTAAACATGCACAGATGCCCTTTTAGACTACACATAATAATTCAGTTTTTCTGTGAAATCTCCAGTAATTATAAACAGGTACCTATTTTTGGCTCGCGTTTGCTTCTTTTTTTAGCTGACCAAGGTTATGTCAGAAGACAATGCGCAGTGCTCTCATCCAAAATCATGTCACGAGGGTGATTGTACTTGAGGGGTTTATTGAGATAATGTAATGGGCAACATCTGTCCAGCATTAGATAGCAGCCTTGAGCGATTGTCACTTGCTCTGTTTTCTCATTAAAATCTGCTGGAATGCCAAAAATACTGCTGTCAGAGATCCACGCAGATCTGCCTGGGGAGGCATTTCGGAATTTATTTACTTAAAGCTTCCTTTTGAACTTTTTCTTAGCTTTAAGTACGTGTGCCTTCGAGGTAAGTAAGTGAAATTTGACATGAAATCTGTGCATGAAAGCTTCGATGTGGAAAAATACTTTTTTGGGGACATTTTCATGATCAAAGTTAAACAAGAACATAGCCTTGGAAACAGAAAGTGTCAATTTGTGCAATACAGTGACGCAAGCAACATGCTTTTTGTTTCATTGTACAAACCAGGGGCATATTTCAAGTCTAACCCTACAAGTACAAGAAACTGCAGAAAATACATGTTAAGCCTAGTCAATGCTATTTTCAGTCTACTGCCAAATACAATAAAATGAAGAAAAAGAGAAAATGGAAAATAAATGTTCAGTCTCCTCAATGCTAAGGGTAAAGGAATTATTGTGTTTATATAGAATTCACTGTTGCAGTGCTCCAGTACTGGGGCCGCCTGTAGCCTATGGCTAAGGCACGTGACTAGGACAAGGAAGTTTGGCGGTTCAAGCCCCGGTGAAGCCATGATTAGATCGGAGCATATGTTGAGCCCTTGAGCAAGGCCCTGAACTCTACATTGCGCCAGGGGTCTAATCAACTGTAACTTTTGGATAAAAGTGTGAGCTAAATAGCTGTAATGTAATACAGCATCTGTGTTGAAATCATGTTGTGAAGCTACTAGTTTATCTGCCCCTTGTAGGTCCATTTTTGGGATGATAATCTGGAGCCATATTCACAAAGAATCTCAGGGCAGGACTTCTGATCTAAGATCAGTTTGTCTTTTTAACTCATAATGGATAAGGTAATTATCGAGACAGGGGAAAACTGCTCCGAGATCAGCACTGCTGCTCTTAGATGTTTCATGAATACTGTTCCTAATCTGTATGTGAACTACCAGTCAGATTCCTTGCATGTCACACGTCAGATTCCTTGCTTGTCACACATCATACGCCAGAGCCAAAATGTCTGCAGGTTGTTGGTGCGTTTCAGCACTCGGATACTTAATTTAAGTCACCGTTCGGCTAAAGAAGTCCGCAGACCTTGTTCCCAAGGCCTAAATTGGCTGTTGATTGAAAGAGAACTACAAAAGCACTGAACCCTGCAGCACTCCAGAAATGTGGGTTTACACCTGTGATTTACATCCTTACGCTGTGTGGGTCTGTACACTTCAGCCCTCCAACTCACCTCCTCTAGCAAGATGATTCAAGGTCCCACGTCTCTCTGTCACTCATCTTTACTGGTGAATAGGCACTGCAGTAAAAAATTGGTGGGGGGATTCAGATAAGCAATCACATGTACTTTTCCACTCAATGCAGTCCGACTGGCAAGCCAGCCCCCTTTCACTTCCAATCACAAATTTCATCAAGCTGGAAACAGTTCCTCTCCCTCTCCCTCTACCTCCAGAAGCTTTTCAATCCAGGTTCCCATATGAGGATCACACAGCTGCCAGCACATTAAGGCAGGTGAATTATTAAATTCAGCGTGTGTGGGTAAAAGCTCCCAAAATGAAGGACAGTAGCCGGCAAATTGGGACTTCTTCTGCCGCCCCCACTCCCCGCCTTGTCGGTATAAGATTGGATTGCTTCAGATTTAGTCATTACACACGGCCTGTTCACTTGTTAACTCTTAGGGCAAAGACACTCAACACTGGTCCTGCAGAGATACAGGGTTTACTGGTTCTATCCCTTTGAAGAGTAGGCTCTAGGCTAAGTCAATGTTTCTAGAACTCCACTGCTCTCAACTGCCAGTCGTTGGTTGTTACAGTGCATCAGCACTACAATGTTCAGTTAAGAAATGCTACTGCTACTATAGAATATGTTTTCAGGGGTGCTCGATGGCTCATCCTGGTAATGGAAGTCATAGGAGTGTGAATGAGAATTAAGTGACAATGGAGGTGCATTTCTGTTCTTCCAGGATCACATTTCCTAAATGTACCCTGAAAGTACAGTAATGTTCTCTTTGGGTGCAAAATAGTTCCTTTTCTGGGTAACAATGAATTATATATTTCTGGCTAGGGGTAAAATTTTGTAGCTTTTTAGGCACTTTTCATACCTTTATTTCTGAGAGTGTGCCAACCTCAATGTGACTAGTCTGGTTAAAGGAGCACAGAAAAGAGCACAGAAGAGAAACATCTCCAACCTTACATTCAGCTCCTCTTCTGCTTTTAAAAAGAGCATTGAGCTACTGTGCGAAGACAGCTGGCACGTCCGTTTTATTAGGACAGAGGGAAATGAAATGTACATCTCAGTGGGTAGGGGTGATAATAATGAACAGGGCCCTTCCATGTATGTGAGGGAGAGATGCCAGGACTTAAAATCAGTCTGTAAACAGGATCTGCACACTACAACTAAATTATATGCTACAACCCCCTAATAAAAAAGACCAACCAGGCAAATTAAGAATTAGCAAACATACCGCCTTGGGCCAAACATTTATTCCACCTAACAATTTTGACACCAATGCAGTTCCTGTAGTTTACTGAAGCTTTTAAACAAATCATATAACAAAGGTTTAATTTCATGTCTCCTAATTTTATCAGCCTCAAAAGAGTCAGAGTATTTCCAATTTGTTTATTACCTAGGTCTGTCTAAGAATAATCCACAAATGAGTTTGACAAGCATATCCTTAAATATACAAGGTTTCTTAGAACGATTCTTAATGATTGTCACTTGAAATAGAGGCTGTTGACTAAATTAATAAACTAAGTGTCATGCGCTTTTATTTAATTTTCTTAATACTTTCTTGTTAGAAAATAAAACTCCTGGAGCATGTCGCCGTCATTGGGAGAGTTATTCTCGGCACAAAGCAAGAGGTCGGCCTGTTTCTGAATCTCCACACTGACAGCTGTTTGGAGGACTATTTGTTACTCTAGCGCTTTATATTTCGTGCTCAGTCAGTCATGTCTGTTTAGTGCAGAAATAAAGTTTTAACTTTCGAAGACAATGCTTTTAACTCTTTGGCAAAACGAATTATAGGCCTGCAACTTAGTTTTGGACTTGAGAAGATTGAGAAGATTTGAGTCAGCTCAGGACATTAAAAATAACTCTTCCTTTGAAAAAGTAAGTCTTTTATACGGCCTCTTTTCGTTTGCAGGTGTAAGTTTATGCACGCATCAAACAAATAAACCAGAGGAGAAAAAAAAGGGAATGCATTTATTACATTTATAGCGAAACGCGTCTTCTTGCGGCAGCGCTCTTGGGGAAAAGCGAACCGAAACCTCTCTTGTGTTTCCCGTTTTATCTTGCGCGGAACACCTAGTGGTCCCATTTCCTCCGTGAAATATCGTCCTCATTGTGGAGAGTGGTGGAGCCACAAAGGCGACACAAAAAAACCTGATCTGGGTAATTGTCCTCTTGCAGGCATTCGATCTGTGCCAGGGCTGGGAATTATAACCCCGCCAAGCCGCTGGGACGAGCCGCGGGGTTGTGGGTCGCCGTTCATCAAAGCGAGCGGGTTCTCGCCGGGGAGCAGAACTGGCCCGGACACGGACACTGCTGGTCTACAGCTGTTCGCGCCGAGCGGCGGAGGAGTCCACATTGATCACGGCTGCACTGAGCCTGCCTGTGCTTTTATGTGAATAATTAAGACCAGCATCACACTGAGACCTGGCCTGGCCTGGCCTGGCCTGGCAGCCACGGGGAACGCATTAAAACTATGGACTGTCGCAGGCCTCTTTAGCAATGACGGAAGTTTATAACAAAGTAATCCGCTGTTCCACTCTCAGATAAAAGTACAAGAAGTACCTCAAAAGAACAAAGGCTTGCTGCTGGGGCAGTACCCAAGAGGTACATTAAATTGTACCCCTAGCCAGCAATATGTAATTAATTTGTACCTTTTTTGTTTGGAAAACATACTCAATGAGAACATTGCTGTACTTTCCAGGTACATTTGGGAAATTTTGTCCTCGAAGAACAAAAATCTCGCTTTATTTCTGAGAGTGTAGGTACTTATTCCTGAGCTGTAATTACAGGGGGAACCAGTAAAAAAAAATGGTAGCGCTGTCCCTGGTCCCTTCTCACTCCAACCCTAACAAAGCACACCTCATCCAGCAGCTAGAGCAGGGCTGCCCAACCCTGTTCCTGGAGATCTACCATCCTGTAGGTTTTTACTCCAACCCTAACAAAGCACACCTCTTTCGCCAGCTAGAGCAGAGCTGCCAAACCCTGTACCTGGAGATCTACCATCCTTTTTTTCATTTAAACCCTAATTATGGCACACCTGATTCTGCTAATTGCAATGGATGGGTTGCTTCAAAATCCTTGAAAACTATTAACTGTGTCGTGGAATTCCCTTATCAATAACAACAAGGAGAGGTAGAAGGGTATGGCAGAACCACAGCAATAATATGAGAGTTGAACAGGAAGCATTACAATCACTCAGTGCAGAGGCTGCGATAGTTCTAACTTGCTGCTTACAAAGGGAATTTCTCTGGAAGGCACACATGCCAAAACATATACTAGATCCTTGTTAAACTTTAACAGCAAGTTAGGCTATAGTTAAGTCATTGTGTCGTTTCAATAAGATAAGTCGTTGATAGATTACAAAAGCATTTAATGCTAGGAAATGAAAAGGTTCTGAGGAATGTTGTAACAGAGTTTCGGCAGACTAGAATTCTAAAACTCTTTGACATTTTGCCCTCAAAATTGTGACAGGTCTTTTTTGTTTTATTTTTATTGCAAGCAAAGACATAAGTTTATTATGAAGTAATCCTCAGCAGGGTGCTTATTCCTGAGCTGAAATTAGAGAGGGATTGAAGGCTTTGCGAACTCGATTTAGAACACATTTTCCACTGAGCACAAAGCCTTACATCACAGTTATTTAGCTGATGCATTTATCCAAAGCGACTCACAGTTGATTTGACTAAGCAGGGGCCAATCCCCCCTGGAACAATGTGGGGGTAAGGACCGTGCACAAGGGCCCACAGCAGCACAGATCTTACTGTGTTTACACTGGGGTTTGAACCACCAACCTTCTCGGTCCCACTCAAGCAACTTAGCCACTCTGCTATAAGCTACCCCCCTTGATGCCTTGGTAACAGCACGTTGGGTTACATACACAGCTGCATTTGTTCATGAAATTACTAAATAGCATTCATTATTTATGATAACCCCGTATACTCATTGCACAAACTACATATGTATATGTATTATACATTTACAATACTACAATATTGTTAAAGGATTCTGATAATGTATTAGCAATGTTATTACAATGTAATTACATTGCTACAATATAGCAATTACATTGATATAGTATTATCACTGAGCTATTTTGAAATTTATACACAGCAATCCTGAATACAGGAGGAAATCATATACATTTTTTATTCAATTTGAAATTAATGCCTCAAAAAAAAGCCCAGTTGTAGAAAGCTACTGTGCGGTGCCTTTTTGGGGGAAACCGTGATTGTGGAGCAGTTTCTGTTTTATTAGCGCGCTTCTGAATGTGCATGCCCTTGACACTCATTCATTTACTAGCCAACCAGCTGCTTGAGCAGCACAGCTCATTTGCTGCAGATGAAATGTTAAGAGGTACAGCATTTCATTTCCAAACGCTGCTCCGTTTAAATGGCACATCAACAAATCGATGTAGCGCGCACAGAATGCAGTAATAGGAAGAAAAGGAGAAATAGGACTGTTGACGTTCTCCCTGCCTCTGCGATGCTTTATAGCTCTGGCAGCTACGAGCATCTCGCCAGCACTGTAACTCAGACAGGCTGCCCAGGGTTTAGACTATTGGGGCATAGACAGGCTGTACATACTGTATATAACTATTTGGGGTTCAGACTATTGTGTTACAGATTGACTGTACATACTGTATGTAACTGTTTGGGGTTCAGACTATTGGGGTACAGATAGACTGTACATACTGTATGTAACTGTTTGGGGTTCAGACTATTGTGTTACAGATTGACTGTACATACTGTATGTAACTGTTTGGGGTTCAGACTATTTGGGTACAAATAGACCATACAGACTGTACATGTGTAACTCCTTGGGGTTTGGATACTGACAGACTGTACATGTGTAACTCTTTGGGGTTTGGATACAGACAGGCTGTACCTGCTACTGTACCTTAAAGTATATGAGAAACGACAGGCGCAACACAGGGAAATCTCGGAGGCCTCGCTGGCTCTCTTGGATCGCGCGCGGCTTTTGTTCCGGTCACACAAAAAGTGCAGAGCGGCAGCGGTATCTCTCGCCCTGCAGCCGGCTTCCCCGTCTTTGTTCTGGGCCCTTCCGTCAGGTCAGAACATCGTCTCTGCAGAAAGCCCAGCGAGCAAAATCTGGATTGCTAATATACCTGAAACTACTCCAGGGTGGGCAGGGAGGAGGGGCTGGCACCCAGAGAGGTACGAAGAGAACCGCTGCATCTCCGTGTTCGTTTTTAGTGAGTTAAGTGTGTGTATGTGTGTCTTAGGAAAAGAGATTACAAGTTGTACTGAGTGCAAGGGGTTCATTTATTTTCTTGCTTTTTTCTTTTTAAATGTGATACTGAACTTTGGTTTACCCCACTGGCCATGCCAGTTTTTGTTTTGCAATTGGTTAATCATGCTTGTTTTTTTATTGTGACCTTTAATGTGATTTGCTGTACATATGAGTTTGTTACTATGCTTTAAAAGCAATGTCTGGGTTTTGAGTTTTTTTTGGATGTGGAAGAGTGGGAGAATGGACTGGTAAAAGTGTTCAGGCACTTACAGTACAGCGGGAAGTACGCAGCTGGAAGTTGAGAATCGTGTTGAGATTTTCTAAAAACTTTGTACAGTGAGCAATTACGCCAGCTGAATTGATTTTTAAAGTTTCCAGAAGAGAAGAGTTTGTGAGACTGTACAATGACTGAGCACGCATGTCTACCTTTTTTGAGGATGAGGAGTTTGACAGGACAGACTGTTCTTGAAACCCTGGAGAGAAGATACATGGAGGCCTACACCTGAAATGGACTCCCACGAAAATGGTTTAAAATGTGGAAATATCCATTCTCCATTGACAATTCTGTGCAAAATAAGTTTTTATTTATTATTGCCATTTTGGACATTTTCTTTCCATGTGCGTTACTCGTGTATGATATAATTTAGCTAACATTAATTGTATTGTGTGCCCGTGGGTTTTTCTTTCCTGGGGGGTTATGAAAAGTATTCTTAATTTAACCAACAGGTTTCTGTGATACTGTATGTGTATGGGGGCTCAGGATTATACTGTTTTAACATCAGCAGGTTTACGTACTTACCACTGAAGCCTACCTAGCTAACAGCAAATTGCACCATCTACATTGCTGACCCAGGTCCTTAGATCTGAGTCATAAACGGAGTACAGTTCGGATATCGCTGTCTCGTTTGCTATCCAGGCAAGAATTACATGTAATACTACTTAAAATTGTATTATTTCCTCTACTGGTTCAGAGTGCCATTGAGACGGGTGTTACATGAGCTTATATAAGCACAAGTGAGATCAAATCAGCTGGACAGCAGCTGACTTAATACGGAGCTGCATGAAAGTGGCCGGACTCATTATCAACCTACAGCCAGCCTCTGATGACATCAAATAAAAAGATCAAAGATGAGATATCCCCCTCTTTCATCATCTGAGCGTAACCAGACGGGACCGTAAATACATTTCTGCAAATACCGTACAGGATATGCCAGATCGCATATGTCTCTGCCTTATTTATTCACTGAAGTTATTCACTAATTTGGATATTTAGAAATTCTTAAGCAGGACAGAAAACTATCTTTGGCTACATGGATGATGACTGAAATGATCAGATAAGGGAAGCCAAAGGTCACCGAACTCCCCATCCTTTTTTCCCCGTTTGATCCTTTGGGCTTATAAAGCAAACGTCTTTGGCTAATACCTGTTTAACAGTTCCTTAATCCATGCTGAGTCTGCTAAATCAAGACAAATCTGTCAGGCCTTTTTTTCTCTTCTGGATACAGCTATGGAGCTTGAAAGAGAATGATGGAGGGAGAGAGTGAGTTAGAGTGAATGAGAGAGAGTGTTACAAAGAGTGTGAGAGACAGAAAGGGAGAGAGAGAGAGAGAGAGAGAGAGAGAGAGAGAGAGCACAGCTTCCATCAGCCAGAGCATCAGAGCAGAAGCTGTCCCTTTGAAGAGAAGGTTTTTTGGAATGTTTTTTTTTGTGTGAGTGAGAGATGAAGTGTGTGTGTGTGTGTGTGTGTGTGTGAGAGAGATAGAGAGAGAGAGAGCAGGGAAGAACAATTGTGCTTGTGGCAGCAATGTCTGCTTCTAAATGAAAAAATGACACTTTTTCTCTTCTTTTTTTTGCGTTGTTGAACAGGAAACGTCTGATGAACACAGGCTCCGGTTCGCCGCCACTTTTGACAGAATTTTTAAAAAAGAAAAGAAAAACAAGGAAGAAGCGCATCACTCATCCCTTGTTTATCCTCCACCTCAGCCACTGTTCTATTACCCCCCGCGGCTGGAGCTACACAATCACCTCATCCCCACTGCTGAGGCCACTCCCAACCTGGAAGAGCTCAGCAGGCTGGTATTCCCAACTCGGATCAGGAGACCGAACCGCACAGCATGCGTGAGCTGGGCCCGCAATATCACGCTGAACTCATCCTGACCTCTGACCTTACGGGGCTTCAGCCGTTCAACTGTGTATGTCAATGGAAGCTGGGAACACAGAGTTTGTAAAAAATGAATTGAAAATAATTATGCTCTCTTCATAGGCAGTCTAACGTTTGCTGCATTGTATGATGGTCAAAGTTATATACTGCATCTTAATGTCTTGTCTAAGAATGGCATAGACACGAACACACACATATCTGTACAGAACTAAATTGAGCATGAAATCAGCTCATACAGAGTACATAATGGTCCCTATTGCATTCATCTCTGCTCTGTTAGAGTCTAAATAACAATGAACATTCTCCTGTGTAGATGTCCTTCAAGTCTGTGCCGTTAAGATACGGATTCACCAGCTGCATTCTTCGTTAGCGTACAGGGCTAATGCTACTTCCCAGTGACCAGTCCCCTCATAAACCACAGCAGACTCATTAGATCACCCAGCCCTGTTAAATGCAGGCCGCAGTTTAAAAGGTCTAATTGAGACATGCAGAGTGTGAGGAAGGCTGTGGTGTGGGAGGAGAGGGGGGTTTAGGGCATCGGCTGCCACATCGGCGGGTTCAATCAACAGAGATTACGCTCCGCCGTTTGATTGAATCCCGTAGCTGTTGGAGATGGCTCTTTAATGGGCCTCTGTTTTTCGCTTTTGAAGTTCTGCTGCCCCAGCCAACCCCCCCCCCCCTTCTATGCTCAGCCTCAGCCCCTCCTTATTCAGAAAGGCTGCAGTCCTTGGAGGTTGGAGGAGGGTGGGGAGGAGGAGGAGAGGTGTGGGTGAGTGCAGGGTAATAAGGTCCGCCATGTCCAGAACAACAGATTTGTGTCTGTAAGTTTCCATTTCAGGAAAAAAGGCACACAAAAAAAAGTTGACATTAAGAAGCCACAGAGACTGCCTTCCTTTGGGCTATGCAGCTGTGCTCCCAAGGCTGCCAGTGATAGGTTAAGAAAAGTCCTCTTCTGAACTTCCTTTCTCTCTAACAGTCTTTGGGGTGATGGGGGGGAGGGGACCTCAACTCTGCTGATGCACGTCTAGCACCACATCCCAAAGCGATTCTTTAAAATCACCAGCCACAACTACAGGAGCTTCTGGTGCCATTAAGAACATCCATTGCTACAGCATCATACTTAGTCAGCCTCCCCTGAATTTTCAGAAAATGGAAAAGTTTGAGCTTTTATGGAAGAGAGAAAGAACAGTCAGTCTTTCAAAACATGGTGTTGAGTGTCTGGTTGGCCAATGGAATCTTGGCATCCACCATGCTCCTGTGTGACATCATCGCTTCTTCTCGCATACCAGTTCACCCAGACAATATAAGCCAATTAGATTCCACAGTCCAGTGCGCACGGAACCCAATATCCAGAGCATCCAATCCCACATCCCGATCTTGTGATGCATAAATATTACTCAAGTCTTCTGGTTTATTCATGCTCAGACTCAAGTCTATAGTTTCAGGGACACCAATGGCAGGGCGGTGTCTAATTCGAAAAACACCGTCACGGCATGGAGGTGTCGGGAGAAACAAAGGAGTCTAACACCACTGGACAACTTCTGTTTCAGCCTTAATAAAACACATCAGTAATAGGAACCAGGCCGCAGGAAATCGAGATTGAGGGTGAAATGGAAGGCGGTGAGAAGATCGCGTTCATGCCACCTATGCCCCACAGGTAGGTGCAGTTCACAGTTCAGCGATCCCGGGCAGGTAAGGTAGACTGGGTGTGACTGCCTTCTTGGTGTCACCTGCCCTCACAAATATGAGTTAATCTAAACCAAAGTTTTAAAAAAGTGGACAGAAAGCACACTGTTCAATGCCTTCTAAACCACAGTGTGAACCTTACAATGTATCACTTGTATTTATAAGACCCAAAAATAAATAAAGTTACACTATGCAGAAAATTTTTTGGGAAAATAAAGGCTAACAAACAAATGTTTTGCTGGATTTTCACACAGTTCGTAGGGGTGCCTGCCGTGAAATGGTTAATTATGTGATGCAGAGAAATGTTCACATTGACTAACTGCCTCCTGCTTTTTTCACATGGGGGTTTAGATGTGGGGTATAATGGAAAATTGCCCTGTTATTGTGCTGAGTTGTCTGACTTTGAATCTCATTTTTTACGACACTATTAGCATCATCCTCAGTGCCAAAGGAATAAACATTTCAAAACCTTTTTGATGAAAACTGAAGTCTTCATTTACAACTTCTTCTCAGAATCATAAATATGTAATGCTGGACTGTCAGAAGTAATGATGGTCCAAGGCTAGGCGTGCTAGGAATGAAATTATATTTCTGAATGCTTGAGACAAATCTAACTGTGGTTAATAGCTGGTGTTTTTTAAACTGATGCATTATCATATTCTATTGAAATTAGTGAAGTTTTCTATGTCTGTGTACATATGAAATGCATGCCTTGCTGGACTACCATGAAGATATAATGCATCATACATAAATATCAGAATTTTGTTCAGTATCAATAACAAACTTTTTTTTTTTTACCAGCATTCAAAAAGTTTTCATATATATCATGTATGTTGTTAAGTCTCGGGGGTGGTGCTTAAAGTACATAACATATATACCAGGCCTGACTCTTACTACCCCCCTCCCCCCTCCAAATCGGAAAATGGATGATAAAGAAAAAAACTGGGGGAGCTGGAGTCAGGAGGGCTCATTTTAGCTTCGTTTCGGAGTGCCATTAGAATGATTTCCATTTCCTCTCAGAGCGATGGCATTAGCCTCCGCATTGTACGGCCTGAGAGGGCAGACATATTGGATTTTCCACAGTTTTTAAAGTTTAATCCGAAAGCTTCGGGGACCACTCTGACCGGGAGGTGCAGGAAGAGCGCGCGCGGCTAAGCAGCTTACGCTTAGTTTGGGAAAAAAAATGACATTTTAATTTTTTCTAATTATTTTTATGGTTCTTCTATTTTTTGGGAAAGGAGGGCTGGAAGCCGAACGAGGCAGAGCGGTTAAAAGGCGCAAATCCGGCAGGACAGACGCAACAGGAGAAGCGGCCTTCTGCATAATCGCCTGCGCCATCGCCCCTAAAAAACGCACAAAGAGAAGCCGAGCACCCGGGGCACATTGCCCTGTTACACAGCTCTTTGGTCTCCCGCTCCGTCTGGTAGTACAAACACGCAGTCAACATCTCTGCACGAGGCCCAGCGTATCAGACGACCTGTTTCTGACTCACGTACTGTCATCTGCCACAAGAGATATTCATGTGCCATTGAAATTTTTATGGCCACGAGCACAAATACAGAGGGTGGTTATTCTTTGAGCCGCGTGTCAGGCCTGGGTCAAATACATATTTACAATATGCACACGCAACAGCAGGTGCACGGGAATACGTTCCTGACCAATACATCATATGAAAGAATCATGGACGTTTGTTCTGAATATTGATGAAAACATACTTCTTAAATAGAAAATAGATCATTTCTTATATAAATGTAAGCAATTGACGTTATACTGCTGTTCAGAGGTTCAATACATTTTTTTTAAATTAAAAACTTAAATGATATGCATATACAATATACGGGTAATATTGTATGTACAGTCTTGGGGTAATATAGGATTTTTATACAAATTATATGACAGTATCATAAAATATTTATACTTTCTAAATATGTAGCGAATAGGAAAAACCCACACACTTTTCTTCTGAGTAGTTGATGGGGTATAGATGCAGTCACATAAGAACAGAGTCCTGCAGTCTTTAAACTGGGGGGAAACAGACTGTTTGTGTACACAGTCTGTGGAGTGCAGGAGACTCGAGGCTAATTCTGAGATTATGTTGACCCCAAAGTGCACCAAAATAAACATAAAAACACTTAAATTGTGTGGCCCAGGGGTGGTTGTGGCCCTAAATGACTGCAGAGTTTTTATGCGGCCGACCTGACCTTGTGACCCCGGCTACAGACCTGGCTGCAAGGTGCGTTCGTGGGAAAACAGCGACAAAACAGCTGAAAAACTAGCCCTGGGGGGGTTGGGGGGTTGTGGGGATTACTATTGTTATGGTCCAGGGCCTGTGAAGTATATAATAATATGATTTTGTAATATTTGTCCTGGAAATTTCACTTGGCAGCCCTGTCCCCAACCCACCCCAGTCTGTGCTCCCACTGTCAGCGCACCCCCCCCCCGCCGGCTATTCACAGTCCCTACATGCCTGCTCAAGAGGCTGAACTGTTCATTCTAAATCACGGGGAAGAACAGGGTGGAGAAAACAAACAAACAGATAAAAATTATTCCATCTCATGGAATAATGGCTCAAATGCAGCCATTTCAAATTAAAGGACGGCGCAGTTATCGATCCGAGCTGAAAACATTGATTGAATTTTGTTCTGCAAATTCCTGTCAGTCTCTGAGGAGAAAGAAAAAAACCCCTCACTGTCAGGCATGATCAGGAAACAGAACAGCAAAACACAATTTTCACAATTTAAAGATATGTACAGTGCTGTGAAAAAGCATTTGCCCCATTTCTGATTTCCTCTATTGTTGCATATTTCTCACACTGAGTGGTTTCAGATCTTTAGACACAATGTAATAGTAGACAAAGGGAACCTGAGTTAACACAAAATGTATTTTAAATTATCTGGAATCACACATTATTCTGGATCAGAAAACATAACAGCAAAGCACAATTTTCACAATCTAAAGACATGTAATTATCACATTCGCCTCCACTGCAGATTCGCCAAATTGCCTAAAGGAAGGCAAAATGAATACAGTCTGATTGGAGAATTGCACTCCATAATCCAAATATGCAATAGTGTAATTATACATGGGGAAAATGTATGAATTTCAAAATATATGGTCTAGATATGCTGTGAATGAGGGTGGCCCATAACCGACTCTGGAACCAATGTCCGAACCCCCAGCACCCCCTCCCACCCCCCCCACCTGCCCCACCCCCTACCCCAACGGGTTCATTTCCTAGCCGTGATACTTCCTGCACTGTGATCCTCTCTCTGTCTGTAACCCTCTCTGCTTCACCCCCTGTCTAAATAAGGTGGAAAAAAAAACGAAATAGAATATTAATTGCTAGCTCTCCAAACAAAAAACAACTACACTAAGAATCGTTACGAAACGTAGCAAAAGATTATTGCTTCAAAGATATCTGTATTCACTTCGGGTCCGAACATGTCCTTGTATGACCTGTACTGCACTTAATTACCGAAATTGAATGCATATTTATATTCCTCAATATACAAAACCCAATTCTGACACAATCATATCCAACATATCCAATCAGATAAAGCCTGGAGTCAACAGATCGAGGTTGGGCTCTTTCTGTAATGCTATATTCTATATTCTCCATCACACTGGTGATGTGAAGCTACTTTTAATTAACTACAGCAAACTTTTTGTTTTGGGGAGGGGGAGGGTGGTTGGCATCATTACATATTCTAAATGCACAGTAACCCCTTGCCACAGGCATATCTTTAAATGGGAATTAGGAACTTTTATTTTTTCAGAACGCCTGACAAGGTTCCCTGGCCGGGAAAGGTCAACAGGAACGTGCGGCTAATGAATACTGAAGAGTTGCTGGTGCAGCGGTGAGTGCCATTTGTGTTTCGAGTGCCTGCAGGAGCCATTCTAATTTACAGATCGAGCAATAGAGAGATCAAGTGGTGATGCGGTCATGTGTGACATACCAATTACCGGCCATAACACGGAGTCAAATTTCAACGTAGGGAAGAAGGTTTCGCTATTCCATGAGACTGCCTGGACTGTATGGGTCAGAACCGTAATTGGGGAGAGATAGGTGTGAGCTATGAATAAAATATGGTTGTTGTGATACTTATAGTAATCTATAAGAGAACTGTCAATGTGGTCAGCCCTGTTTCTAGCCAGGGCTTAACCCTTTAAGGTGTGAGGTCACAAATACTGTAGGTTATTAAAACTGACTTAGAAAAGGGCTAAAATAAAAACATTATTTATTGTATTTGAGTTTGATTTAAAGAGTCCATATTTTGGAAAAAAGTGAATCGCTGACCTTTTTTAATAAAAGTAAAAAAAATGAAATGCATGATGAAAATGCATATATGTACATAATTACATGACTCACTCTGGGGTAGTAAAGCGGATACAAGACAGCTGTGATATAGAACACAGGCAGGAGCCCCAGCAGTAATGGAATATATCAGCAACAACCAACATTGTTGGCTGTAGGATATTGTCAAGCTATAATTTTACCAACACTCTATTTATTTTTTATATTTTTTGCATTCTTTCATTACAGTAATGCACATGGCTCACTTTAGTTTGGGCTGTAGACAGGGGATCTCCTTTCTATTACCCTACCAGTTGGCGGATAATGCCTTTTTCCTCCCTGATCACTAATAGTCATGTGGAATCTGAATTGCAGAACGAGAATGAGTCACCTTGGTATTTTTGTTATAATTTATTTTGTGTTGAGGTGACTTAAATAAGAAAAACCCACAGCTCTCGAAACACAAAGAAAAGTTTGCCACTGGATCGATCCTGCAAATTACATCATGAGAGTGCGTATTCTCATGACACCATTCGGATTATCAAAGGTAATTAAACCACAGTGTGCCGTGCCGGAAAAACTCAGGCCTGCCCACTCTTTCCGCGACAATTCTCCTTTAGCACAAAATACAGGAGGGCCTTTTTCCATCACACCCACTTCCCCCTTTTTGTCTATCGAAAAAAAAAACCTTAATTCAATTCCCATTGTTCTCTGACAAATGCGGTGGTTATCAGGCAGGGAGCGGAACACATTGCGAACGCCAAGGGACACCTCCAACAAACGGTGCCTCTCTCCCACACAGTCCTTATACGAACGCGCTCGCAGATAGGCAGGTAATTTATACCGCCGCAGCACAATTAAATTAAGCACACTGAGCCATATGTTCCTATTGTTTACCCTCGTATTAATTACAACGGTAGTAAATCAAACTAACCCGGGATGCATCGAAAAACACGATTTGTTTCGGTTATGAAATCAAAAGGGTGACAACGCACAGTTCAATTGAGACGTTGAGATTGAAAGAAAGAAAGACGCCCAAAGGTAAAAGTGATGCTATGAATTAGATTGTAGAAAATGCAGTGCTACAAAGCTGTTTATATAAAGAAGATGATACGCGAGAAGCTTTTGTTAAAAAAAGAGATTAAAGAGACTTCCTGTAATTTATTCCACAATCAGAAAAAAACATCTACATCTGGAATGGCAGCAGAACTAAGTTCATTACACGCCAACCAAAGCCACTTCCTTGGTGCTGCACTTTTCGAGTTGTTTTACTCTTTCATGTTTGCCTACGTTACCTATGCCTGTTGTTCCTAAATCCAACAGCACATTCAGTTGTTTGATTACAAGGCCAGCAGAGGTTGGCATTTCACCTCAGTTCAGAGAGCCAGTTCTCAGTGTGTTCCAGAAACATCTATAAGGCAACATGTTCCTAGCGCTTAAGACATACTGTACACATCAAGCTAATTTTTCCTCACAATATCAATACTCATATAAAATTGAGTTGTAATCACTGATTCACTCTCTAAATTTATTGGCCTACTAGTGTATGGACGTGTGGGTCATGTTCTCTCATGATATTAAAGGCCTGACTTATTAAGACCTTTAGCATGTGCAAAACCCTTTAGTGCACACAAAACCAATAACGGGACCAATTGTATGTATTGGTGTTTTACACCATTGCTTGTATTTTGTGTGTGTGCTCAAAGCATTTACATGAACTGAAGGTCCTGGCAAATCAGGCCCAAAGTGTCCAAAATATGTTCACCAGCGTGTACTATAATGTGATGCGATGTGATGTGTGATGTCACACAACACTTCATAACAGGGACAGAGGTGGAAAGTAAAGAAAGTCCTTGTTATGTACGGTACTGAGGACCCAGACGCAGACCAGGGGGTAATCCAAAAACGTAGTTATTTATTCCAAATTCGTAGCCAGGAGATCCAAGACAAAGACAAAAACAGCAAGAAAAACAATGGTAGAGAAAACAGGCAAAAAGGTAAAAAATCCAGTAAGTCAATAGACGAAAGTACAAAAGGGCTAAGGCAAAAACCGAAGTCACTAAAACAAAGCAGATAATCAAAAACCAGGAAAGCAGAAGGGCAAACAAAACAAGAGGGTAAGGCAGGCTCGAAAATCAAGGTCAAAGGGGTGTCTTTATGAATCTCAAGAAATAGACGTGCAAGTAATTTGGCACTATAACTGATCAACGTTCTGACAATGGTAGAAACGGAGACTGAGGTTTAAATACATGAGGGAAGGTGACAATCTAGGTGGGGCTGGGAAAAAGGTGGGCTAAACAAATAGACGACAGGTGGGGAAACATAATAGAGTAATAACATAATAACAGGAGGGAGACGAAAACGCGGACTGGATGCACGTAACCAAACATGTAAAACATATGGAGTTATAGAACAGTGCAGAAACACTAAGAGATTGCGTTAGTGAATTAGTTACGTGAATACTTCTAAACTACCCAATAAAAGTGACTGTTAGTTAGACAGACAGAAAGTGTAATAATCGGATTAGTACTGTACAATATCTAGATTAGTAGTAGTTAGTAAGAATAGTGCTTGAAATTTTTTTTTGTTTATCCGATTTTTTTCCCCTTTTTCTCCCAATTTGGTAGCCAATTGGACCCCGTCTGATTCAATTAGAGATAGTATTAGATACACCGCCCACACCCCGTCCCTCGGCGGCCAACGGGAGAGCGACACGCCTTCTTCAAGCCGTCTCGCCTCCCAAGTCGTGACCGTGATACCGAGGCGCTCAAGGTGCTTGTTTTTGTGCGGCGACCTACTAACCCTGCCAAGTCCCTCCCTCTGGAGCAGCGAGCCAATTATTGCTGCTCCACGTGAGACGGCCAAACTTGGCTTTTTGGCAGGACCGAGAATCGAACCCCAGTCCCCGGTGTGCAACTGCAGCGAACTGCAACCGCAAGTCTGCTGCATCTTAGCCTGTTGCGCCACCGCAGCAAATGAATAAATAACAAGAATTAACATAAATACACACAGGACAGATACAGAAACATTACAGTCCTGCCATGTGTTTCATCTATAAACTTAGCTAACTTATTACACAAATTAGTTCTATCTCCTGGCTCAAGAATTGTGCTAGCAAATCCATGTGATTGGAACAAAATATGGGCGGAACTTTTACTTTCTGAACCTGGATTTTCCACATCTACAGAATAATGACATCAAATTAATTTGAAAAAAACTGGATACATTTTAGCTCCTGGAAACAGTGGATACATACAAAGATAATCTCAAGAAACAGAGATATCACACAGGAAACAGGCCAGGCCCTTAAAGGGTGTCAGAGCAAATAGGCTGTCCTGTGAGGATCAGCTCTATTCTAATTAGCAAGAATGATGCGGACAATCACTTCCTGTACTACTGTGTGTAGTACCTTTTAGTAGCTATAGGGTAAAATGTAGATCTGGTGAAACTGCTTTTTGCATCCAGGTACTCTAATGTTGTGTGATGAGTGTGATTGCCTTTCCATTGTATGTACTGTATATTGCATGCATTTTTATATGTGTATATGCAACTGTCCATGTGTTTAAAATGTGGTATATAAATAAGCTTTAACTTAAACTGCTACCTTTTGTTTATCTGAAAGGTGGAAGGCGTGGTTGTCATGGACGATATGTACGCTGTGCTGGCTACTTTTTTCACAGGACTGTCTCTGTGCTAATTGCGTCGACTCCAAGCTAATTATGATTGATTGCACAATTACCCTGTGGTGCATAATTACGTTAGTAAATCGGCCTGTAAGTTTTTCTCAGAAAGTGGACACATTAAATACATAAAAGCTGACAATTTGTGGCCGAAATTCAAACCCTTAGAGAATTCACGCTGAAGTCGTGTATCCATAGACAGATGCCGTATAATTACGGTGAATTATATGGTACTCCAGCATGATCAAGACTGAACACAAAAGATAAGTTCTTACAAGTAAAATTGCCAAACTATATATTATCTCCAATAATTTACTTTCTATTCAACACTGCCATTCTCTGTTTCTAAAAATGCGTATTCCAAATAAAAAACAAACGAAATATAATACAGGTTCATGATGAGATCCCCAAACATACCTAGCTCTCCCTTGATTTAAAGACACAAATTAAAAGTAAGACTGAGAACAATTCTATCTTTGGACTTCAGAAAATGAACGAACAGGTAGCCCAAGCCTTAAACCCTGGCCTCCTGCATCTGAAACCATCATGCTAAACACCACTTCTTCTTTTTTCATTGGGCATCTGATTGCCAATCATATCTAAAGCACCTTTCCCACAACCGCCCACCTCCAGTGGACTTGCCACTGAGTATTAAGCCGGATATGTTGGGATGGTATCTCATCTGAAAAGGGCCGGTGTTGGTGCAGGCTTTGCTTTAGCCCAGCCCCAGCACTAAGACATCTGATTCTACTTAAGTCTGGATTGAAGACTATGACAGTTATCTCATTGAATCAGGAGTTGTAGTGTTGGGCTAAAACAAAAACCTGCACCCACAATGACCCTTTTTGGACACTTTTTGCATTAGCTTTAGAGAACCTGGGACAGAAGAAGCCTGGAGCCTCTGGTTGAGGTTTCCTCCTCCAGTAGGCAGATTTACCCATCCACCCCCGAGACCCTCAGAGCTTAAAGGTCTCATATGGCACACCTTTCCAGTGTTTTAATTTAGGCCCTAAGATGACTTTATTTTGTCTGGATCTCTATCCAGTTTTACATCCTGCAGCTCTTCTCAAAAGCTTTACCAAGAACACCCTGTTTCAGTGACTGTGTCTTTAAGGCTCATTGATATCAATGCACCTCTGTTCTGATTGGCTGGCTTCCACCAACAAGCTGAATGCCATCCGTGCTGAGCATTTGTATTTGTTCTGGCAAACAGGTGACGGTAACTAAAGTCCTAATGGATTATTTAAATGCATTTTTTTCAAACAGTTTGTGTGGATTTATTTAGGAACTGTGCATTTTGTTCCAGCTACCATGGGAGAGAGAGGTCCAGAGAATAATTTGTTTTGCTTATGTTAGGTCATTCCACACATACTGTCTCTGCTGATAAGAGGCTAAAATGAACCTGTCAAACCATGACATCGATTTGATTATTAATTTTGTTTACATTTCCAAATTAATTTATTGGATTGCTGAACCCAAACTGTGGGTGGAATGTGAAATAAATGAACATATGAATTTAATTGTGAACCAAGGCAAAGGACAGAAGTAGGTTTAACTCAGGCATGTGTGAGGATCTGATTGGAAGGAGCTTCTGATTCTCCTTAGATTGACGTGGGGTCCGGTGGGGGAAGAGGAGGCGATACCTTTGAGAGGAAGATGGAGATCAGCTGTGGTGTGGATCCTGGGTCCTGAGGATGTAAGCAGCCTTGGCTTAATGGCAGAATGTGAAGCAATAGATCACATGCTTGATAGCACTGATCGCGAAAGGGAGCCATTTTGGGTCAACTTTTCTTCAGAAGTTTCAGAATCAGTAACCTCCAAAAACTAGAACAAGGCCACCTTTGGAAACTGGCTGATCAAGCTAATGTAGACAAGTGCTTAAAATTTTCAAGTCCATTCAGCTAATCAAACTCTTAACAGTTTATTCGCTCATTGACTCTCACTAATTATTTGTGTTTATACTAATTACAACTTCAGAAAATGTTTGATGCAATGAAACGATCCTTGATGCTGCCAATATTTTGGAACAGGCTGAGGTCACAGCTGGGTTGCTAGGCAGCGCCCTGGAGACAAGAGTCTCTGTGCCAAATTTAAAATGATGTGTCTCTGTCTTATCAACAGTTATGATTTGCCAAGGCTGAAACTGAATCATTGGCACTTTAAGGGCCCTTGACTCTAGAAGGTGCAACACCTCCCTCTCCAAATTGTGGAAGGACGCGATGGCGAATTACAGCTGTGTTTATGTCTGAGGATGGTGTAAACTATACTTGGAGAGACTGTCTCTTAAGGCAACATGTCAATAACAAGTGAGGGTCTCCCCAAGCACTGGAATACAGCACTGAAGTTGCTAGTGAACATCTTTGTTGTGAAAAGTCAAAAAAATCAGTGAAATGCCACCTAGGCGTTCAGGTGAAAATTAAAAGTTTTCTAGTTCAGTAGAACATACAGTGGCCAGGCTATATCCCTGTAAAACCTGAGCTATATTGTCATTACCTTGTCCATTTATGTCAGAACATCTGTGAAAACCTACATTTCCACCCATCTAGATGTTTAAGATTCCGGTTTTTGCTCACTGGATTCACTTCCTGTTCAGTCCCATCAGTAGCATCATGGGTAAGGGAACCGATTCTTGTAGGCTCAAATACAGCAGCACATGAGCAAGGCATATGAATTAAACTGGCTTCATTAATAGATAAAATATGGAAAATACCTGCAAGCTGTTTTTGTCACTCTTACTTAAATAAATAAACAATAAATCAAGCATTGATTTTGCTCAGGTAGGCTTTGAGAGTCATGCTCTAAAACATGCATTTTAAAAAGGCATTTAATCAAGTTTCATTATCGTTCCGTTCAACTCCGATTGTACTGTTTGCATTATTGTATTGGTTTTATTGTTTTTTTGTAGTGGTCGGGAGGGGACTGAATTTTCTAAGAATTATGTATTGTGTATTCCTGTTTTATTCAGTGTGATTATTTTGTTTAGTTTTGTCTGTAAAGCACTATGAAAAGTATGAAAGGTTCTATATGAATATACAGTATTAATATGGCTCTGGCTGAATCAGCTGATGGCACGGCTGAGAAGTGATGCTCACCTTTCACTGCCCATTCACATAACAGGGCGTTCTATTTAAATGGCCTCCCCTTGCTAATTTCAATTCAATTAAATTTGCATTGTGCTTTTCACAGAAGAGAAGATCGGCACAAAGAGGCTTTACAGAGAAACAGAAGGGAAGACATACCAGCCCTGAGCCCCTAGATAGCATACGAGGTAAAAAAAAAAGTGGGGAGAAAAAACATCAAAAGGAAGGAAAAAAAATCTAAATCTAGAAATCTAAAGAGGAAGCCGCCTATAGACAGGGGGCCAATCCTCCGCTGGCCAGCGAGGGCTACTCATTGGCTGCTTCCTCCTGCATGCAACACATCATACATACAGTATTCACAAAGATGGACTAACCTTTGAAAAACGTGTTTGTGAATACTGCATGTATGAAATGTGTTTGGCCCCCACGGCTGTTCTGAAACCCTGTTCTGAAATCCTAGCTAATGATATACAGAGATTGATGGCCAGGAGCCAGTAGACCTGGGGCTGAAGTCATCTGCTGGAGGCATGCAATATGTGAGTTATTTTGGTGTAGCAATCTTGCGCATTATGGCAAAGCAAAAAGTAAACTTGTCAACCACTAGCAGTCAAGTGAGTGGGAATCAGAATGATAAATCAGGGATGGCAGTCCAACTGTGTAACCGATTTTCATATTCATGGTCCATTAGACGGAAGCTGTGCTAAACCACAGAAGTTTAAAGCAAGTGCGGAGATAAAATGTATTTAACCCTTTAAGCTGCACGTAAGATCACAAATATGCGATTAGAATGTTCTTAACTGAACTGAATGTTCCTAACTGAACATTCCAATTAGAATGTTTTTAACCGAACATTCTAATTAGAATGTTCTTCACTGAACATTCTAATTAGAATGTTCTTCACAGAATATTCTAATGCTGATGTAACAATCACTGCTGATAATTGAAAGCAAGGGAGTTCTGGGACACTGAGTTAGAATAATAAAAAATATATATTCCAAAAAATCTACTCTTCAAAGGGTTAAAGTTTTATTGTGAAGACATTTGTTTGTTCACACTTCCCAGGAATATTTTAATGAGCGTTATTGTCTTTGGGGTACTGATGTTTGCACTGCAAGCCGAAAGCAGCAAAACTGGAAATAAAACTCATCTGATGTTCAGCTGAGGCAATGAAAGCCCAGAAGAGGCTAGCTGGTCCTTCGAGGCGGCGTCAGTTTGAAGAGTTTTATTTTTAACTTCCTGTTCAGGGACCTTCTCCATCCTGTTTGCCCACCACCCCTGCTCCCAAACACAAAGGAGCTCTGGCGCTTTGATAATGAGCACAGCCCCAACAGCCAGCACTGCAACGAAGCCACTAGTGATTTGTGTGGGAAAGAGCATTGTGACACACTGATGATAAATTAGGCAACCTTCAACGTCCCCCTACCACCCAGAAATGGCCGGTGCCCGTCAATTGTTATCCCAGTGCTTAGCTCCCATATCAGGGCCTCTCGGTTTTCTTTTCATCACTAATTTGGAACACCTGATTCTACTCATTAGCAGCACAATGAGACCTATAGCTGTTGAAGGTGCTTTGTTAGTGAAAACATACAGGATGGTACAGTAGATCTTCAGGAACAGGGTTGAGCAGCCCTGGGCAAAGATATTTCCAGTACATATTTGACCCAGGTTTTTTAGCAGTGAGTGAAAATGTACTGCTTTTCTTATATCATATATAGTGCTTTTCACTGTGGTCTCATACACACACAAGCACACACACATACACACACACACACACATGCATAAACACACACACACAACATGTTCTCATGGTCTCTTCTTCAATAATGTGGACTCTATCCTGCATGCACCTTCAGAAATGACATTTATTAAACAATAATTTATATATAAATTATATAAATTACTATATAACATGTTTGTGTCCTCCCCACCTTCTTGTATTCTGCCCTGAGGGAAGAAGGGTTATCAGCACAAGTGTGCATTACACCTGAGCTTTCCACGGGGACTTATTATTATTATTTCATATAACTTATATAACGCACACCAATAATTATGCTATGTTTGATATCTCTCTCCCCATAAATATGCCCCATTGCTCTTTGTAAGATTTAATAAACATCTCCATGTCAGCCTGGCTCCAATTCATCATGTCAGACATGCCCAATTTACTCCAATTTTCAGTTTATTTTTATTTTTATTAAGCCTTCTGGTTTCCATGCCAACT
This sequence comes from Conger conger, assembly GCF_963514075.1. Taxonomy (NCBI): domain Eukaryota; kingdom Metazoa; phylum Chordata; class Actinopteri; order Anguilliformes; family Congridae; genus Conger; species Conger conger. The sequence continues at coordinate 55,302,733 of NC_083763.1, forward strand.
TGGGATAGACTTAAAAATAAGCCCGAATTATGAGGAAGAAAAAAAGAACAGCTAATTTGCTGAAATAATTAATGCCATGATCCGTCCCTTGACTTGTCTCAGAGTACAGTTTTATTCACATGCAAAAAGTTTTTATTAAATTTACAGTTAGGATGCTTCACTACACTGTTATTTCGTTTTTTCCATGCCTGGTTTTTCCATTTGGTGTTGCCAGGAAAGATCTGTCCACAAATTCATTGCATTCATTGGTAACACTTTACAATAAAGTTCCATGAATTGGAATGAATGTAGTTGCTAACTAACTACTACTGAGAAGTTAGTTTGTACAGAACTGTTAATATATTTGTACATCATTAATTGAAGTTAACAACTACATTAGTTATTGCCAATTCATATTGGAATGAAAAAGTCGGTTAATATGTAAATTCATCCAATGGTTTGCTAATGTATAAACATCATGTAACAGTATTAATAAATTAATTAACAAATGAAAAGTGAATTTGATGCTTAATTAATTTATTTGTCCATCATTAATTCATGGTAACAATAACAACAGTTAATGCTAATTCATATTGCAAGGTGTGACCCGTTCATTGAGAAGGGCTACAGATGGTCCCGGTGGGGCCTTCAGGCGCCTGTTGGACAAGACAGGGCATTTTGTTTTAAGATTCCCCTGAAAAGACTTTGAGACGAATTAGCCACAAAGAGAAGGAGCAGCTCACTCACTGACTGTCAACACTGTGCCGTCAGGAACTTTGAAACTGACAGAAAAACAAGATGAGAAAACAGATGTTCTGGTCACACCAAGTGGTTTGCTTGGGAAGTTTGCCAATTTTCAGACTAAATTAATTTAGCGTCATGGGGTGCTGACATCATCAAAAAAACATTCTGGCCTTCTTGGTGTGCATCTTATTGGAAAAGTTCACCGAGACGTGGGTCTATCGTTGTTTGAAAGATTTTAACCCTTTAAAACACCAGTTAAATTCCTTCAGATTTCTGATAATTTGCAAGCAGCATACATTTTCACCAGCCAGTATTATGAATTTCTTCTTGCCCATGCCTGCAAATTTCAGTCAATAACAATATCTGTTATATTCAGTGCATGAGTATTTCCAAATTTTACCAGCATAAACGTGCTACGATATTTCAAGTATACATTTGCCCGAGGTCTTGTTGCACAAAGTGAATCTTTATACACAATAGGGGAGATACTAGCTTGAATGTTAAAAGCATATCCATTTTATGTCTTCTTGTTTGATATGGGTTGCTTCAGAAAAAGGTCAACAGGAAGAGCTATACCACACGTTTCCATGGCAACAGATTCCAGCTCCTGCCAGGAGATTCCCAAGAATTCCACAGAGTCTCCAATCAATGAAGTGTGCCCACAAATCCAGAGGGAATTCCCAGGGGGAATCCATGCTGAAGCCAACTCCTCCAGGTTTGAATGGAAAGAAGTACTGGTCTTCTGTATGGATGACTGGTCTACAGGCCTTCATGGCTGCACAAATACACTCAGTGACCACTTTTTTAGGTAGCCCTGTACACCAGCTTGTTAATGCAAATACTTAATGGGCCAATCATGTGGCAGCAACAAAATACATAAAAGCATGCAGACATGGTCAAGAGGTTCAGCTGTTGTTCAGACCAAATGTCAGAATGGGGAAGAAAAGTGACTTTGACCATGGAATGCTTATGGGTGCCAGGCGGGGTGGTTTGAGTAGCTAAGAAACTGCTGATACCCTGGGATTTTCACGCACATCAGTCTCTAGTGTCTGCAGAGGATGGTGCGAAAAACAAAATACTTGCAGTGAGCAGCAGTTCTGCAGGCAAAAACGTGTTGCTAATGAGAGAGCTCAGAGGAGAAGGGCCAGACTGGTTGACAGGAAGGTGACAGTAACGTAAATAACCACATATTACTACAGTGGTATGCAGAAGAGCATCTCTGAACACATAACGTGTAAAACCTCTAAGTGAATAGGCTACAGCAGCAGAAGTCCAATAAGTAAAATAAGTAAGTCTAATAAATACCTAATAAAGTGCTCACTGAGTGTATTTGTATCTGCGATAAACTTTTTGTGTCTCCTAATTTTAAAGGAGTTCTGCTTGCATAACCTGTGACATATGTTGGGAACATTTTCCAAAGATTACTGCCACGGCATTGGCCTCAGAACTGGAGATGGTCCCTGGGCACTGCACTGTGGCTGCCTACTGCTCCTAAGTAACTAGGCTTGAGTTAAATGTGGAGGACAAATTACCCCACAGGGTTCAATAGAGTATGTCTTATCTGATGTGTGTTCATAATTCAGAACTTTCCCAACATGCTGAATGTACTTTTCAAAATGTAACATTAACAATTCAGGTGGAAAGCTAAATTATATTTGTTATATAACTTTTGTATATTTACCCTTTAAAATCCAGCTATGCCAGCTACACCAGCATGAAAATGGGGCTGGTCAAGCTGGTCTAACTGGGTATGAGCTGGTCAACTGGTATGACCAAGTTGGTCATAAAGCTGGTCTAGCTGGATATGACCTGGTCAACAAGCGCAGCCAAGCTGGTCATAAGCTGGTCTAGCTGGGTATGAGCTGGTCAACCAGTATGGCCAAGTTGGTCATAAAGCTGGTCTAGCTGGATATGAACAGGTCAACCAACATAGCCAAGCTGGTCATAAGCTGGTCTAGTTGGGTATGAGCTGGTCAACCGGCATGGCCGAGCTGGTCATAAAGCTGGTTTAGCTGAGTTTGAGCTGGTCAACAAGCACGGTCAATCTGGTGAAGGTGGTCTAGCTAGTCAACCAGCACGGCTAAGCTGGTCATAAAGCTGGTCTAGCTGGCTATGAGCTGGTCAAACAACTAGTGCTGGTAGCTTGTCTGAGGGTTCAAAACCTAGCTTCAGCTGTTTTTTTTTCAGTAGGGTAACCAATATAGAAACTCTTAGTGTGATTGCGCTTTGAAAAACAGCTGGGTTTGAAAAGCGGAGTGGATGTACAGAAGGAAGAATGATGTAAGGATTTAAACACCGCTGTGGCAGAGCTTGGCCTGGAAGACGGAATCGCGGCACCCTGGGACAGAACCCACTCGTTAAGGGGGAGCATGCACCTGGACCAAACCGTCGAATCAGCACAAGCTTTATACACTGTAATCCCGCTTCTTTTCACAGTAGGTGTCCGAGAACAAGGAACAGAGACTGCTGACGAGAGAGAGGGGGAGAGAAAAAAAGAGAGAGAGGTGGAGATTTAAAAACACCTTTATTAAGACATTTTCCTGAAATAGAAATGATAGAACTTAAAAAAAATAAAAACAACCAACCAAAACCAAAATGAAAAAACCTAAGCAACCCCCACAGGCAGAGAGAGATATATTTTATTGTGCATTTTATTGGGATATTCTTCAAGAACAAAATATACACAATTTCAAAGAAAATTAATTGGGATCCACTGAGCACAAAACATTCCCCAGTCAGAGACAGGAAGAGAGAGAGAGAGAGAGAGAGAGAGAGGGGCAGAGGGAATGACAGTTCTGAGAAAGAGAAAGAAAGTTCCAAGAGAGAAGAGCGTGAGTTTGAGTGTGAGTGTGTAAGTACGGGAGTATGTGTTTGTGTGTGTGAGGGAAAGAGAGACAGACAGTGTTTTAGTAATTCACATTTTTATTTCTTACTATTTTATTTCTTCAATTGTCTGCTCTTATTAAAACATATTCCAATACTCATCAGAACAACCATGTCTCTATGTGCGGCAGTGGTACCAACTGATTTAAAGCCAATGGAATTCACGAAACACACCAGAATGGTGAAATAATAATATCCTTTAGGGTAATTTAAATTTAATTGAATGGCAAGATACTGTGAAGTTCACATTTTACAATGAAAGTGTCATTCATTTGTGATAAGGATATGATTAATATTTTTAAAAATGCACTGTAATGAAGGCATAGGGGGCATAAATCATATTTATCAGTGAAAAATTAAAATGAAACATGCAGTCGATTATTTATATTTGTTGTTTTGAACTGACATTCTCTATTTTTCATCTTTATCTTATTATATTCAAATAAACCATATAGGCAAAACAAATAAATAGAACAATGAATTGAAAATGCGAAACAAGAGCCAAATTCACACTGGTTTAGTCAGCAGTTATGAGATACATCTCTTGAAACCTTCATTCCTCTTTTACTAAAAGTTTTAAAAACGGCTAATTTGACCAAACTCAAGGGTTAAAGAGCTGAAGCTAATTGATAGCCCTCAGTTCAGACTGCCATTTCAAAGTTCATTAACGGCACCATACACTTCATGTCTGACTAATTTCCATGATGTCCCTCGTCCAATCAATGGGATTTATGAGGTTTTGGGTTTACCCTAGATAGATGATTTTTCCATATAATTAGGAGATAAGTTCAAGGTCTGTAAAACCAACTAATTGCATTTTATACCATTATTACCGGTAAAGAGAAGAAGAAAAAAAAGATTAGCGCTGTGCATAGCCGCATTTCGATTCGCAGTCCCTATGTATTAATTTGATCAATGGGCAATCATTTCTTTTTATTTCCAGCTTTGAGGTTCATGTCAGACACGCGGCTCTGCGTCAAACAGGGGCGGTTAAACAGCTGGCATGTGGAAATGAAGATGTGAGCATTTGATGTGAAAATGAAGATGTGAGCAGCATGCGCCTGCACTCAATTCCAGCGAAATATTCACAAGAGTCAAGCGAAACCCAGTGGACCGGGCCGATATTGTGCAGCCTAATTTCGGCTCGTCGGTTATTTATGGAAGCTCAATGATTCAGTGATTTATGGAGAGGAAGAAAACATTTCCTCATCTCTTCAAAGAAAGTAGAGGCCAGAAGAAGTTTCATGAAGCTATAGTAACAGTTACAGCTTGTGAAGATGCAAGATCCGTGTGTTTGTGTATTGAATGTACATGCATGATGTTTGTGTGTGGGTATGTATCATTTCTCAGGTGTGAATTTGGCCGATAATAAGGCCCAAATTGTTTGTTTGTATTCATTATAATATTCCATGTACATTCATTGAGCACTTTATTCAGTATTTATTAGACTTATCAAGTCTTCTGCTGCTGTAGTCTATCCACTTAGAGGTCTGACACATTGTGCGTTCAGAGATTCTCTTCTGCATACCACTGTTGTAATAAATGGTTATTTGCATTACTGTCACATTCCTGTCAGTTTTGACCAGTCTGGCCCTTCTCCTCTGACCTCTCTCATTAAAAACAAGTTTCTCCCCGCAGAACTGCTTGATGTTTGTTTGTTTGTTCACACCATTCTCTGCAAACTCTAGACATTGAAAATCGCAGTTGTAGTTGTTAACATTAATTAATGATGTACAGATACACTAACAGAGCTGTAAATATTAACTTCTCAGTAGTGGTTACACACAACTACATTTCATGCCAATTTATGGAACCATATTGTAAAGTGTGACAAATAAATGCATTGTGCCATTGTGCAAATGATTCCACACTCTTGTACACCTGGGAGTAACACTGATGTTCTTCACTTCAGTCGGTCACTCTGGATAAGAGTGTCTGCTAAGTGCTTGTAATGTAACGAGAGCTATCAGCTCTCCATGTAGTTTCGCCATGAAACCACTGCTGAATCCATGATAACAGAAGAAACACAACCTGCAGTATCCTCCTCTCTACGAAAAGGACACGGCCCTGTCTCACTGTTGGATCAATGCGTGTCCCGTGTCTCTCTGAAGCTGTCAGCGTATGACTTCAGTCATAAGCTTTTGCATTCACTTATCTTTGCTGCATGAATGAGTGTCTTTGATTTCCTTCTGTATTTGTCCCAGATTAGTAGTACAGATTCTTTATTTGTCCATCTCCGGTTACTCTGTATAAAGCTGTCGCAAACTCAGTAAATCTTCAAAGACCAGCCAGGTTAGATAGTTATGGATAGGCAGATAGGGACTCTGAGTTCGGTCTGCAGTATTAATTTCCGTTCCCCATTCCCCACTCATTACCCCCATCCTTTAGGGTCTGTTACGGTCTGACCTCTAGGCCTAGTCCTAACACTATCAATCCATGAATAACTCAGAGCTGTAAGTTGCTCTGAGTGAGATTTACCCTGAGGCCTCCAGCATCCTCCTCCAGGGATGAATCTCATGTTAACAGCCCTAACCACCTGGATGTTAACACAACCCCCCCCCATCCGTAACCATGCCTTGGTACAGATTACACAGAGAGCCTTCTGCTCAATTACATCACTGTCCCCAAGCTCCCCTATTTAAAATGAATATTCCCCACAGCACATTCAGCAGAGAAACCTTCACCCCCCACCTCTCCTGCTGAACCCGGTTTCACCCGCCCGACATCTCTTGGAAGCTTCCAGAAAGCGCGCCCAAAAACATCCCCTCTGTGGTTTTCCGCTTGGGCTGAGCGGAACCGATGACTAAGAGCGCCTTCGGGTCATCAGCTGCTCTCCAGGCCAGCTCCCCCTGCCAGCCCCGCCCGCAGGGCGAGCCTGCTCTGTCACTCCCGCTCTCGGTAACAAACAAACAGGGCCGCCGGCTAAAGCGGCTGCCTTTCAGCTGGAGGAAAAACAGGTGCTTATCGTGACTCAAGGCCCCTGGACTCAAAAGAAAGAGAAAGAGAGAGAGGTAGAGAGACAGAGAGAGAGAGAGAGAGAGGTAGAGAGACACAGGGAGGGGGTGAGAGAGAGGTAGAGAGAGATAGAGAGACACAGGGAGGGGGTGAAAGAGAGAGAGGTAGAGAGGGGGGAGTTTTCAAGAGGGAGGGAGAGTTCCACAAGAGGGAAAGAGAATTCAGAGATAGAGAAAGAAAGTTCTAGAGAGAAAGAGAGGTGAGCGAGAGAAGGAGTGAGAGTATGGATGTATGGGTGTGTGTGTGTGGGTGTGTGAGGGTATGTGTCTATATGTGTGTTGTGGGGAGGTGTGGGGGTTTAGGGTCAAGGATATAGATCTCATTTAAACTTTCTGTGGGCAACAACCAGTAAATGTACTTTCTTTCAGATTGTTTTGGTTTGGTGGGGGGGGACACAACATTTCATGTTTTCCCAAAGTTGGGGGGGACACATATCCCCTGCCCCATACCATGGATCTACAGTTTGTCCATGGGTGGAGTAACAGGCACAAGGCCTGCGAGTGTATAAGTCTCAGGTCTGTGAGTTTTATAAAAGCCAGTTAGAGGCATTGCCCCTCTTCCTGCTGGTGCTACCAGCCACCTTTGCAAGATCGTATTCATCTTATTTACCGCAAACAAGACACCAGCCTGGAGTGGGTCCCCAGGAGCACCCCAAGTTCCCCTCAGCATCAATCACAGGAGCGCCAAAACGTACCCCCACAGTTAGACCGAGTGCCTGTTCAGCAATAAACAACTCTTCCCCTGAGAACAAGAACGCTGAGTCCTGACCCAACTTTCAGACGGCTTTTCGTCTTGCTAACCTCCCAGCTGTAAAGTGCGGTTATATTAATACGACCGACATCTTCCGCTCCCTGTAAGTCCCGGGAAGTCTGCCCCGGCTGCGTCGTCATTAATATCAGAACTTCAATGATGATGAATTTAGTTGTGCTGGATAGGGTGACATTAATTTGTTCAGCAGCCGCGCGTGTCTACCATCGTGCGACCACGAAAGAGCTAAGAACAAACATTTTACTTTTTCACCGTGTGCCTTAAAGGAATTTTACATACATCTCCAATTAATGGCTTAACGACTTTTGAATGCAATGAAGCCTATTTATTTTTACATTTATTAATACATTTTTACATTCACAGGAATATAAAGGTTTCTTCATTCTCGACATATCGCTATGTCATCAAAGAGCAGGCATTGACTGTACCCCCACCTAAACTCACGCTGAAGACATCATGATGACGGACACCTGTCCCATTGTTGTACCCGTAATTTAAGGCATCAGTGGTGAATGAAATAACCTCCCAGAGTTTGTTCTGGAAGTTGGACAGCGTTCATTACCGTGATAGATAGTGAGACTTCCCCTCTTCCTCCACCCGGCTTGCTTACATAAATTCACACCCAAGGACACAAGCACCGTCCGCGGGCGACAAAAGGCACCAGCAGTGGCGTGAGGATCGATGGCTCTTCGATTCCCATGGTGCACCTGTTTATCGGCCACATGCGATCGGCTCCGCACTTCGGCCTTCAAAGCGGGGAGGGTTATATTATCGAGAACGAGAAGGATGACGACACGATGAGGGAGATTATGGAAGCGGTCGGATGCACCGAGGAGGAAGAGAACAATGAATCCGGTCAGCTCTCCTTGCAGTTGTTTTAAATCATGTCCTGTTGCCGTACACAGCAGAAGTTTCACTGTTAAATCAACATAGAAAGAGTTTATATAAGTGCAACAGGAGCCAAATGTTTTTTACACTGAAAATTTTGCAGTGCGGTTGCAGTGTCGTAGGCATAGAGAGATTTTTATGGCTGTGGTCTAAGTACAGTTGTGTTCAAGAAAATAGCAGTACAACATCAGTAACCTGATGAACCACTGTTATTAGTAGTAGTGATATTTGTGCATGTCATTTGATTAAAAAGTTGATTGGAGAGGGGAAAACATATAAAGAAGTGCAGCAAATTATAGAATGCTCAGCTAAAATGATCTCAAATGGCAACAAAAACCAGAAACAAGCAGAAGAAAACGCGCAACTACTGTTAAAACTGATCGAAGAATAGTCAGAATGGCAAAGATTCAGCCATTCATCAGCTCCAGAAAGATCAAAGATCTACTATTACCTGTAAGTGCTGTTACAGTCAGAAGACGTTTGATCGAAGCTAAGCTATCAGCAAGCCCCCGTAAAGCACCATTGTTGAAAAAAGGGCATGTGCAGAATCTGTTAAAATTTGCGACATCGATTGGCCCAAAGAGAAATGGTGTAACATTCTGTGGAATGATGAGAGTAAAATTGTTCGTTTCAGGTCTAGTGGTCGTCGACAGTACGTCAGATGACCCCCAGGTACTGAATTCAAGCAACAGTACACTGTGAAGACAGTGAAGCATGGTGGCGCAAAAATCATGGTATGGGGATGTTTTTCACACTACGGTGTTGGGTTCGTATACCAGGGTTTGTGGATCAGTTTGAATACATCAAAATACTTGAAGAGATTATGTTGCTGTATGCCGAAGAGGAAATGCCCCTGAAATGGGTGTTTCAACGAGACAGCGACCCCAAACACACGAGAAAGCAAGCAACATCTTGGTTCCAGACAAAAAGGATTGAGGTAATGGAGTGGCCAGTTCAATCCCTCGACCTCAACCCCATTGAAAACTTGAGGGGGGGACATTAAAAATGCAGTTTCTGAAGCAAACCCAAAAATTCACGGGAACTGCGGATTGTAGTTCTTCATCCTGGGCTGAAATACCTTTTCTCAGTGCCAGAAGTTGGTTGACTCGATGCAACGCAGATGCGCAGCAGTTACAAAAACAATGATTATGCAACTAAATATTAGTTCAGGATTTTATTTGAACACAACTATACTTTGTTCCAGAAGTATGATTGCATTGCTAAAGTAACTTGTGTGCATTCAACTTGCCTAATCTTTACTAATGAAAGAACTGTGGCATTTACAGAAGGCTTACATTGAGTTCTTGTGTTGCTCTTTATTGCGTCTCTGTGATTTTTTTTGAGACGCGATGAATAATTAACGCTGCACAGAGTACACATTTTAATAATGAAACAATGAGAACAAATGGAAATTCTGAATATTTCAAAACCTTTGCTGCTGTCTTTGTGCAACAAAGTCATGCGCTACAGAAAAGGCCGCAGCTAGAATCACCCACGCAAAGGCAGGAAATGATTCTGCTACAAGCTAACTCCAAAGACAGAAAAAAAACTATTATGTTACAGGAATTATATCTAGTTTTGTTCCTTTCTTCAGTTGTACAGAGTTCTCTGTGGACTCCCTGATTGTACTTCTTATCAGTTTTTCTCAATATTCTCAAGTTGCTGATTTGATATGTAACAATGTGCCATTGACCCACAGTACACAGCTACTTATTATTAGGTACTGTAACTACTTTGATTTCAGTGGTAAGTACTAAGAAACAAAGTAAGTAAGCACCATATGCACTATGTACTATAAGTACTATGTAAATACATTTTGCAATGTGTTTCATAGTACTTAGCTCTGAAATCAAAACTTACCTAATACGACTATTAACAGGTTGCAAAATAATTTTCTCACCACCAGAGCATAAAGTGCAGTCAAACAGTGACATCATAGGCCAAACAAGGAGAAAACGAATGGGGTGGGGGGGTGGGGGGGGGGGGGACAGATAAATAGTCTGGGGTATTTGTTGTCCCTTTTTAAGTTAATATTAAAATAAAACATGATGACAGAATTTTGTAGACAGGTAATAACCCTGGAGCTTTGAGCAATTTACACTGTTTGGCTAACAACAATGTACTCAGGAAGAAACAAAAAGATTGATGGAATACCCAAGAGCTGCAACATATGCGATTTTTAGATTTTCATTTCGTCCGTTTTTTAAAGCAAGGTCCTCTTTAAAAAAAAACAACAAAAGAAATTCTTAATCAAAGTCCAAAGTCTTCAGTGTCATATTTCGTAGCCTCTCAGCCATAGCTGGATGGCTGGTCCATAAACATTCAACTTTTAGCACTACTATATAGAACATACTGTAAGGTTTACAATAAATAGTTATAGACATAAAAACTTGGCTTGTGAACCTCATTGGAAATGTAATGCGCTGTATACTAATGCCCACTTTGACAGGGCTTTACATTTTTAATCCAAGGCTCATCTACGTATCTGACATTCCTCTTCAGCGGCACTGATGATAAATGTCCAAATTATTCCATAATGTCTATTCTTGTTCCCCACCATTAATATTTGAATTGTGTAATTATCTTCACTCATTTTCAAGGGGCAAAGGAAAGTGAGTAATTGCTTAGACTTCTGGCCGCTGTATCCAACGCTTCAAAGATATCTTCCCGTGCCTTTACCATATCTCCAGAGGAATCTGTTGAAGGTCTTGGTGAGCTTTAAAAACCATTGTATGTTTTGAAGAGCCGGTATGATCTGACCAGAGAATTCCTTATCTATTATCACAGCAATTATTTTTCTCAGTTGTTCAGCTCAACTATTGACTTCTGTGATGATGACATTGGTAAGGCTGAGATGAAGGTCCGTCAGAAAAGAGGGTCAGATTGTGTCGTGTTGGTTGCTTTTCAGAAATATGCAATAGATCAATTGACTGGTCTATGAAACATCCCAGTTGCCAGGAGCCTTAGATAGCGCAAGTATCCATGTGATAGGCTTTGCGCCAATTTCATTGATATTAAAACATGAAATAGGAAAAGGCAGACACAAGATCATTTTGAATGCATATTTACAATGACTGAAGATACTTAAAAATGAAGGAAATGAATCACGAAAAAATATGTTTAAAGTGCAATGTTTGCATTTGCTGAAAGCCTGAAAAGACAGGAAATTATATTTGATCAGCCCTAACGCTAACATCAGCCTGCTCTCCATTAATTAACTTATGCGCTAATAAACCAAATGTGCGAGCCATTTAGAATTATTGTTATATACTATACAATACAAACCATGACTGCTCTGTTCCATATGCAGTTGGCTGCCTTCCTAGCTTATGACTGACCAATAATTGACTGTGAAGTCAAGCTATGTAACTTTCCCCCTCGTAAAATAGGATGGATAGCTAGCTCTTCTGTCTAATAGTAATACTAATGTTACAGTTTTTAAAAAAGCAGGTCAGTTCAAAATCAGAAAATTTTAATGAAAGTTACCATGCCAGGTCGGCAGCCTCTTAGGGGAATAATTAAGCATAATTAGGCAAAACTGTACAGTATATGACTGAGCTCATTTTGTATTCTTGCCTATGCTTGTTGTCGTTAGCTTGGTTGCTACAGACATTGTTATGTAGTGAAGGCTTCAAAATGACAGGTTTATTTAGATTACATATTGAATGCGATTTCAACACATGAAAACCTAGGCAGCATCATCAGCCAATATTTCTATGAGTGAAGATCGCCTTGGCCCTACAGTATTATGCTGAGAAAATGTTTTGGTTTGATATAGTATACAGTTACTAACACCAGTCTCCAGATAAGCACTGTAAACCAACTTGACATTTAATCAACAGAATTATGAAACAAAAAACCTCTTAAAAGCTTTCGCACAATGGAACACGATGAAAAATAAATAGGTTTCTGGTGCTTAGACGAGAGTGCACACATGCAGAGTAAATATTATTTGCCAGAGACACAGGACGGAGACCAAGCAAATCACAGTACACAGCCGGACCACTGAGAAACAAGACTTAGGCAGAATATTGGCAAAAAAGATGCACATTGATCTGTGTTATATAAAATGAAGAAAAAAACTATACCAAGGTACTAAAAGATACTATACCATCCCATGAGACTCCTTTGCCAAAGGGAGATGCATGACAGATATAGAGACCATCTGAAGCCTACTGCCACTATATAAACAGAGGAGAGAAGAAATAACAAGCAGCAATTAAGCCTTACAGTTATTTTATTCCAGTTGAAAACAATGTTCACAGAGATCAAAAGGAGCCCTTAAATGGTTGGCATTTATATAGCGCCTTTATCCAAAGCACTGTACACTTGATGGTTCTCATTCACCCATTCATACACACACTCACACACCAACGGCGATTGGCTGCCATGCAAGGCGGCTACCAGCTCGTCAGGAGCATTTGGGGGTTAGGTGTCTTGCTCAGGGACACTTCGACACAGCCCGGTCGGGGGGTCGAACCAGCAACCCTCCAACTACCAGACGACTGCTCTTACTGCCTGAGCCATGTCGCCCCTTAAAACATTTTGAAAAATTTGGATGCTTTTGCAAACCACTAACAGCGAGATGATAATAATTCTAAAAGTTGCCTGTTTCATCATGCGATATTGTGTGATAAGGACACATAAGGACAGTGCCAAAACGATTACTGGAATGGCGCTCACACTCTCCGGCATGGTCTTCACAGTAAATTAAGAAAAGTACTGCTTCAGTGATCTGGCTTGCCTTACAGCACTAGACCAGATAGTCATTCTTAATGTGGCTTAACTCCGCTCAATATCTGGGGAAGCCCTTTGCTAATAAAACAATGGACCATTCTTGTCATGATCTGTGCTTTTCTGTCTCTGTATTTTTCTAAGTCCCCTGTGTTTTTGCCTTTTGTATCCAACTTTGCTTTCTGTAGTTCTGTTGTCTTTTCTGTCATTATTCATTTCATCTGTTTATTCTTTCCTGATTATTTGTTGCCCACCTGTTAGCCATTACACTTTGTTATCTGTTTATTTAGACCTATCTCTTGTCTTCTGTTCTTTGCCAGATTGTAATGTGCTTCAACTATTCCTTGCGGCAATTTTTCGGTCTGATTTACCTGTGTACAGTATCTGTTTTGTTTAACCTGACAACCGTCTTCTGGATTACCCTTCTGTCTGCGTTGGAATCGCTATTTTCAGACTTTCATTTATTGCCTTTTCGATTTCGTTTCGTGACTCTGCCAGATCTGACCACCTACCCGTTTATGATCTCTTGTCTGTGACCCCGATTACACCTTGGATTATCTCTGCTGTGTCTGGGAGCCCCGGTTTCGAACCCTCGCCTGAATTGTCGCCTCCCCACGAACTTGGTTACCTGTGATATTCCCAATCGCTCGTGTCTGACCGTTGCCTGCCTGACCTGCTGTGAACTGAATAAAGACATTCAATTGGATACCTTGTTCGTGATTGGTTCCTTTGTTCTGAGCCCTGACACTTCTGATGTATTATGACCTTGAGTGGATGGGGCTCCAATCAGAGGCCATGATTCTCAACCACTGACCAATCACATAATGGTAGCAAAAACCAACCAGCTTGCAGGAAACCAATATCATCTAATAACCAGCTATGACTGATGGCGAGAAAAAACCTCCCCAAAAAACCCACCCAGACAATAAAATAGTGATAAATGGTTGTGATCAGTGGTGGAAAATCCAGGTTCAGAAAGTAAAAGTCCTCCCCAGTATTTTGTGGCAATCCCCTGGATTAGGAGGTAGACCTATTGAGTAAAATCAGCTGGCTGAGTTCATGGGTGGAGGAAACACATGCCAGGACTTTTACTTTCTGACCCCGGGACCTTCCACCTCTGGTTGTGATTTCACCTTGCTTGTAAAAAAAACAAAACAGAAAAGAGCTCCACAAACAACAGCTTGTTGGTAACAACCAATAGAGCAACACAATGATTGGTGGATACTTCCTGCCTATATTGGTACAGTGATTCCCACAGATTGTGTAACTGCAGCCAGAAAGTATCCTTGGATCACCATAAGGTTTTTTTCCATTTGATGCTGCCAACACATAACAGGTTTTCCATGCAATTGCAAATTACATTTTGAGTGTGCAATTTGACAATGGTAAGACCTCTTTGAGCCGGCATTCCAGAGGGAGCTGAATTAAAATGCCAAAGCACACAGCATTCCTGGGAATTCTACTGGGCAGATTTCAGTACTGGTGGCAATGTCCCCACAGAGGCACAGGTGGAATTTCTACCCCCTTATTTCCATTTTAATAACATGCAAACCGTAGTACCGGGGCAGTTCCGATGCCTGGGTTTATGAGGTGGAAAATGCTTCTATGTACTAGTGTCAGCCCCTATTTTCACCAGCAACATTGCTGGAGGATTTCTGTTAAAACTTCCTATTGAAGCTCTATTGGAGGGGTACCTTACCCTGTACCCAGAGAGCTACCGACCTTTAGGTTTTCACTCCAACTGTAAACAAAGCACACTTCATTCAACAGCTAAAGAACTTGTTCAGCTGGTAATTAGTGGAATCTGGTGTGCCAAATTAGGGTTAAAGTACTTATAGGAACTTATAGGATAGTATCGTCGATCTCCAGGTACTTGACTGGGAAGCCCTGCTCTATTGTATCCTTGCTGCAAATGCCAGGTGAGTATTTTTTATACATTATATCTAAATGTTTGGAACCCAGAAGCCATTCCATGCAGCTGTAATCACGCACTGTTCATCCAGATGGGTAAAAGCTTTACTTGAATTTTTTACTTAGGATTTCACTTTACTGGAATTCAGCTGATGAAAAGCAAGACAATAATAATTCACCACAAGGGGAAACTATAGTACAGACTCGATTGACAACTACCCTATTGCATGTTCAACTAAGGGCCTGATTTACTAAGACCTTTAGCATGTGCAAAACCTTTTAGCAGCACACACAAAAGCAATAATGTGACCAATGATTGGTTATGGTATTTGTTTTGCACCACTCATTGGTTTGGTTATTAGTTTTGTGTGTGCTAAAAGGTTTTTTCCCATGCTAAATGCCTTAGTAAATAAGGCCCTAAGTACACATAGAAGAACAACATTGCCTGAATGAGCACTGAACTACATTAAATGAAACAAACAAAAAACCCTCAATTGAGTCTAAATTGGAGCTAATAGTAAGAGTTTCTCTGCATTCTTTTTTAGGTAAGTTTACCACTTATGTAAGCCACTGCTTTTATGTTATTTCGCATTTAGCCATTGTTTTTTTCACTTATGTAAGCCACTGCTTTTATGTTATTTCACATTGAGGCATAGTTTTTTTCACTTATGTAAGCCACTGCTTTTATGTTATTTCGCATTTAAGGCATAGTTTTTTGGGTCCTCAGTACTTATGTTGGAATTCCTTTTGAAGTTATTTATGTTGGCTATCTTTTTGAAGTTATTTAGCTCAGTCAGCCCATCAGATCAACTACATAATGACTTGCCAAAGTCCACTGCTGTTTTCAGAACACACAGTCCAACCTAATTGTTTGAACTGAATTCCCTTTTTCAGGCTGAGAGTACTTTTGGCAGTTCTTTGGCACAGTCAGCAAAATGGCTGCCATCGCTGTCATCTTAACAGGCCTCTACCCCAGGCAGTGTAAATGTTGAACTATAAGCAATATAGAAACAGCAGTGATTCTCTGTGCAGTGCTCAGCCTCTGCTTTATCATAATGAGATAGAACTATTTCACCGTTCAACTCGTTCAATTCCCCAAAAAACAACAGTTCCCCAGCCAGCACTTCAGGAAACAACCAAGAAATAACTGCAACTAGGTCCTATATTCTGCATTGCAACTTACTGACATCTGATATTTGACATTCTCAGCTAATACAACTAGTATTTTAAAAATAAATATTCTAAAAACTCTTGATTAGACTCTGGATTCAGCGGCTCATATACTATATTTGTGTGCACATGCTGCACATTTCCCTTCAAATCTATTGACATCTTTGATAAAGATGAGGGGGGAAAAGCTGAAAATGATATGCAAAAGAAGAGGGTGTCATTTTGTAGGGCACTGTATTTTATATTTTCTACAGACACACACAAATGTGCACACACACATGCACACACACACACACACACACACTCTTGGAGGAGATCCTCCTATAAAATAATAACTAACTACTCGGCACTAAAGCGAAACATCTGTGCGAACAAAGAAATCATTCTCTGTAGGATTCCACCGTCACGCATTTTCAAGCGTGGTTCCTTTTATTTTTTTCAATTACACCAGTGTGTTTGTTTGCTACTTGGCACAAAGTAAGATTTCCACTACAGATCCGCCTTCAATTTACCCTACCCTGCAGTCATATTGCCTGTCAGAACAGACAAAATGGAAAACATGGTCGTGGCCCGTTCGTGGATCCGCGGGACCTTTAAACGGACTGGGACAACAGCATTCCCGGGCTCACAAAAAAACTTCATTACCTTTCAATTGCAAAAAAAATGAATGAATTAATAAATTAGCAACACTTACTCAGACGGTAAGAGCAATTGTCTGGCGGTCGGAGGGTTGCAGGTTCGATCCCGCCCTGGGTGTGTTGAAGTGTCCCTGAGCAAGACGCCTAACCCCCAAATGCTCCTGACGAGCTGGTCGGTGGCTTGCATGGCAGCCAATTACCGCTGGTGTATGAGTGTGTGTATGAATGGGTGAATGAGAAGCGTCAATTGTACAGCGCTTTGGATAAAGGCGCTATATAAATGCCACTATTTACCATAGAGTGGGTCACCTTATGACTGACAAAATATAAACGGGAATGTGTCTCACACCTTTCGAAGCATGCTGCTGAGGGACTTGCGCCCCTGATCCTTCATAGTGATGTTAAAGATTCTCAGGCATCCTGGAGCTCCCCTGGCTTGGGTTCGAGCCACAGCCACAATCCCTAACGTAATGAGCAGTTAAAAGTTTTTAATCTGACACTTTTATTGTCTATTGTGCGATGATTTACCCTCATAAGGCCGTGTTATGTCAGGAGCGGCTATGCACGCCATGAATAGATGTCCCATATTCAAATCCCAGGACTTTTAATCAGTGAAGGCAACTAATGCTCTCATTTAATGTGCTGTACAGCAAATGGCTCCTTTAGAAAGAGGTTATACTCTTTAACCGACTCAATTACTAAGGTCGACTGGTATAATCAGTGGGATCCTAACTGCTGAACACCTGGTCTCTGAAAATAAACCATTTAGGGACTGAGAGTAACATGTGTTTATGGAAAAAAATAAGGGTGCCGGTTTTAAACAGCCCTAACTGGACATTGGCTGCAACAAAATCAAAGGCGGGTTCCATGACTGAGTTTGAGAAGCACTGATTCAGTTAACAAATCTTTTCTATCCTGTAAATTGTCTGAATTTCAAGGTTATCATTAGCTGCCAAAAAATCTTCACACCTTTCATAAACATATTAGCCTCAAGGGGTCTTGGCTGGGTGAGTCGATAGAGATCTGTGACCTGCCAGTTTGTTTTAATAGATTTGGCACAGTACACAAGAGCAGGGGTGGGGAAACTCCGTTCCCAGAGGGCCGGTGTGTAATACCGGGTCTTTGCTTCAACCAGTCACCCTGGCCTCAGTCTGCTAATTACACAGCACACACTAATGCTGATTCACTCCTAGATTAGACCACAATAAAACAGAGTCCAGTCATTTATGAGCTTATGAATTATTAGTCTATTCATAAGTAAGGAAATTATTTAAAATATCAATCACATTAGCATGAATTCAATTATTAAGAGCAGATGCCCTCAAGGAATCTGGGAACAGATACTGCTATTGACCCTGTATTGACACTTCCTGGTTAGCTTGTTGTTTGGAAGCCAATCTGTGCTAATGTGGATGCACAGAATACTGAATATTTGACTACCGGTACTTTTGAGGAGATCTTAAAGTCCTATTCCTTTATGGCAATTAAAATATTTTTGAATGGGAATGTGAAGCACATGACCAATGGTTCAACTTCTAGCATGAGGTAAAATAAGACAGGTGCCACTACAATCTTTGATTCATTTTCTCTATAATATTTTTCCATTAAGTCATACTGTCCCTCTACTCTGGGGGACAGTATCTTCTCTACGCTGATTCTCATTGCACTCTTCCACATCTTATCTCATCTATCCTATGACCAGTAATTGTAATTGTAATTGCAGTAATTGTAAGTTGCTCTGGAGGTCACCTACGATACATAAATTGTACCGCTAGCAAGCAATACATAATTTATGTCTACCTTTTTAGCTTGTAAATTTACTTTTGAGAAATCTGTTCCGTTAACCCTCCTATTATGTTTGGGGTCAATTAACATAATAGGAGGGTTAAGAACAACAATGTTCCTCCGGTGCACATTTATTTCTGAGTGTAAGTACTTAAAATGTCAGTGTAAACTGTTGTTACACAGAGTTTAGCCAGTATGGACACTGGCTCAAGTTGGTTCAAATCTACTAACATCCTACAGCAAGCCTAGCCCAGACTGTTCTACTGACTGGAGATTTGCGTCAGATTTTCCCCCAAAGCTGCGGTGATGTAACGTGAGAAAGGTCCGCCGCTCGGAGCCGGCAGAACTCGAAATGGGAACCCATCACCCTCGCTGTGACCCATGACCTCTCGTGGCCCCTGCTGTAGTGTCACATGTCTCCACCAACCGGCATGCAGAAACGTTCCTCGCTTAACCGATTACGGACATTAAGTATTCTCTGGAATGAATATTTTCTGGTCAGACCGCTCAGACTTATGAGAAAAACCGACATCACAACGCGACTGTAGTTAATCCCGGCCACGTGAAACAAGCAGGTTCTGCGCTCTTAATAGGAGAGGTGGTGCATCTGAGGACAGAGTAATTAAGGTTTATACCTCGTCGCAGGTGGAGGAGGAATAACAGCTAAGAGAGAGAAAGAAGGTCAAACGGCCACCGGCTCTGCAGTTTGTCGTCAATGACAACGTGCCTGAGTGCATGCTGCCCTTGAGTATCCATTTTAAGAGCTGTATTTAAACTTTGTGTAAATCTAACAGTGCCCAAAACAACCATTTGCTGGGACTGATAAAATATATCTCAGAGCAGTTTTGAACAAGGCAGTTCAGCTGTCCTTTGGACTATTGGCATGGAGGCAGCCTGCAGCCGAGTGGCTAAGGTACATGACTGGGACCTGGAAGGTCAGTGGCTCAAGCCCCGGTGTAGCCACGATAAGATCAGTGCAGCCATTGGGCCCTTGAGCAAGGCCCTTAACTCTGCATTGCTCCAGGGGGGATTGGTCTCTGCTTATTTTAGTCAGCTGCTTTGTATTGTTTTGTATAAGTGGGATGATTATTTACACAGCCTTGGATGTGGACAGAGCATGAACCCTTACTGTATATATACATTTATTTTGCAATTACAATTTGTATAATTCCGTTTGCACACTGGGAAATAGAACTTAGAGGGGCACAGATTAAAATTAAATGAAATTAAGCTTTGCAGCTGTCTTTGATAAACATATATTTTGATTTAAGCATGTATTCAATTTAATTATTGCACAATATTTCCCATTAATATGAGTAATTTTATTAATATTAATAATGTTAATAATAATGATCAATATCATCAAAATAACAAAAAGAAGAATATGTATGCTTTTCATATCTTATGTCTAAATTATTTCAAATAAAAGAATAATGCAACTGAAATGCATCAAATGCATATAAAATAAGAACCACAGTTACTGAAAAAGTAAGCCATTTCTCAAAGTTAAAGGCATTATATTCAATAAGCATTCGACCGTAACTTTGACTTACAAATAAATACCAGTGTCACACTTTTTATCCACAATCTAATCTAACAAAGTTCCATTAAGTAATGGCTAAATTTACCAAACTGCTTGTAAAGAAAAAAAAAGTATTGCTTTTATTTGTTGGTCAAAGTTTAAGGACAAATGTTGATTGAATCTCAACCAGTAACACAGTGTTAGATTGAATGCCTTTTTAGCTTCTTTCTCTTATACACTGGGCCATTAGCCTCTTTGCAATCTTTCAGCGGAGCTACAGTCACATTCAGACCACATTTCCTGCATCATTGATTTGCTTACGCAAAACGGAGAGGGCGGCCCAACTAACCACCATGGAAGAGAACACCTCGCTCTCTCTTATATTTCATATGAAACCAAAGTACAATGCGCTGATCAAACATTATTTATTTATTCATTTATTTATTTATTTATTCGCATAATTGCTTGAAAACACACAGTCATACATTAGGGGCAGGCCACTTATGTGAAGATAGTTATGGAAAGATAATAGAACTTGAGAACAATGTGAATTTCCCTCATTACCGCCTGACCATCGCGAACGACTGTGCAAACACCCTTTGACCTCATTTGGAGAGGCTCGTTCTTTCCGAGCAGTACATATTGGTACATACTACAAATTGATCAAAGAAAAAAAAGGCGAAAACACTGTGGTTACGAAGCGTCGCCGTGTGTCGCGTTGTAAACATCCTATGAACTCTTCCCCGTGCTCAGCTGTGTGTCCTTTCGCTGGGTGAGCACGTGAGCGAAGGAGGCGTCTCCGGTAGTGCGCGGATCAAGAGGGCTGGGACACGGCGAGCGGGGTAAGCGAGCGGCAGAAATATGTTTTTTTAAAAAGAGGAAGAATCCTGGAAGCGCACCCAATTGAAAAGGAAACATAAGAAAGGACGCGTGCTACCTGATCTGGACGGTTCGGCGCATCAAAATCAAGATTAAGTTATTTCCAAGCTTAAACGCGGAGCATCCCCCGAAGCAGTAACGCGAAGATTTTCAGTAGCGCCTAGCGTTGAAGCCTGGTCCAGCACCTCACTTCGCACGCCTGGTGCTCACGGTCTCCCACAGTCAAAACGCCGCCTATAAAACACGGCGAGAACTCTTGCTTTCAGCACTTGACGCGAGAACAGCTCCCTATCGCAGACTGTATACCGACTCATTTCTTCACCTATTTATTCTCAGTGCACAGTCTACTCTGACCCAACTAGCTACTGCGTTTCACTTCAAATTCAACAGCACTTAGCACATATGAACCCCTCCGGTGTTCCTCTATTGCAAGTGCTCAACTAACATCAGCCGTTGGGGAAGCAGCGATCTGACTTTATGCTCAATATGTACCAGGGCCATTTGCAGGTAAGATATGTTTAGGTATTTTTACACTTCTTGTATCTGTGCTAGATGTGTTTACGAATGAGTTTTGCTTAGATTATAGTGGACATGATCAAACAAGCGAGAACGCTGAGATTTAAGACGCTGTGGGCAGTTCAAATCAAGGACATTTCCAAACGAACGGCGTCAGGTAATTGCAGTTTGAGGTAAAACTACTCATGTCGATTGTTGTAGTCCGTAACTATTAAGTAAAGTCATAGCTACCTACAGCGTTGTTATGTGTTTATGTTTGAATGCGCACCTTCTGTACACCGTTATTCTTTTAGTGATGTTATTCCAGTCTGACTGGATGGGATGGGATGGGATGGTGTGCGATGCGAACTGCTAAATCAATTTGTCAACGATCGTTTCGTCAGACATCACAACATGGGAGATGATTGGCAGTGAAACAATATTTTACTACTTGAGCTTCAAAACGAATCCAAATGTTTCTGTGTTGAGCGTGTGGAAATTATCGCACGAGTTGGACGGGAATCGACCGCGAGGTTGGTTAATTCTAGGAGCCGGGCAGAAAACTATTGTTTATTTACTAAGTGTGTCTAAATCGCAGAGCTGTTGGCAATTCTACCTCTGAGGCGATTCGTAATCCACCGAAATATTAGGTATGTGGTGCCGCTACGACGTCAGACCGTCGCCACATGTAAACACTACAGCGTGCAGTGTAACCTTGACCGCCTCCTTTGCCTGGAAAACGCTGCGCGCTGCATGTCATTTGACAATTGGATTTTGATTCATAGTTATTTTCGGACAAAATGATGAATATTCTCTACTGTCGAGGTTCACCATGCCTTGCGCATTGACAGATTAAGACAATGGATACTACCGGGCAGTCAATGGGATAACGATTATTTTATAAAAGTGGTGAATGGTGACTCAGGTAGAGAAACGGATCTGTCGTACAGACAGTCAACAGGCGGGTAATGGAAGATTGATGCATTTCCGTGTGGCACGTTTAAAAATAATCATTATTTGAAATACAGTCCATCCCCCACCAACACATTTTTTCAAAAAATGTTGTGGCACAGAAATATGGTAATGCTATACATTATTTAAATCATTCACAAGATGTGGTTTAGTCAATTGTAACAGCGAAATACCGAGTTCTTCCAATTTCAAGGTGTACTTCAAACAATGACTGAAAAAAGTATATAACTAAAACAAATAGCGCCGATTATGTCCAAAGAAACCACAGAGAATTGAGGAAATATTGTCATTTCACTGACACAAATGGAAACTAACCGTAATTGCACAGACCACAGCTGGTAGTGGAGTAATACTAATTAGTCAGTTACCAAATCCACGGAGGCCAAGTTGAAGGAACTGGGCTTGCAGCTCCACGATTGTGGGTTCGATTCCTAGGTACGGCATTGCCGTTGTACCGTTGTGCCAAGGTAGGCTACTTAAACCGCTTGAAGAAATGTCCACATGTGTGAACTGATTGTAGCCTAGGAATCCAAACGGCGTAAGTCGCTTTGACTAAGACCGTCTACTAAATAACTGAAATATAATGTGACGCCACTACGTGCCCATTTTCTTCACAGTGTTTTCCGTACGGCGTTAACCTTTTTTTTTTTTTTTTTTTTTTGATGCCTTAAGCAATTCGATTATGGTCAGAATAAAGTAGCTTTTGGGTACCGCTCTTCGACTGTATTTTCACGGGCAACTTTTGAAAGCGCTGTAGCCTAGTTAGTTGGTTGTGAAAAGGCTGAACCGCTGTAGCAATCAGCGTTATGAAAAATGTTTCATAACATTATTTTATCACATGCTCTCCCACGCTCAGTCGACCGTTCATTGATCATTCTTCAGAAGTTAGTGGCTCACGTCATGTGTTACGGCTAGCTGGTCAATATGAAATCATTCACACAACTGTATGAATCGTAAGATGAGAACAAAAAGTTAATTAGAAACAAACCCGTAGCTTTCAGTTGTTCGTATTTACAGACTACGCTACGTCATTACCCCATCACGAGTCTTTTGGGAACCTGAACATTAATTGAACATGGGCGCTTTCTGTTATCGGGGGAACGTAATTAAGAAACACAAACATTGTGAATTGCTTCACGTTCATATTTAATTGATATTAATCAATAATTATGTTTGTTGTCGTTAAATCACGGTTTACTTGGAAAAACCATGTATCGATTCAGGCTGGATATCGACATCAAGAACAATTTTACAACACACCAATACTATATATATCTATAATAGTAATCTATATTTTTACTAAAGTAGCTAAGTTATATTTTATTACAAGTACAATTCAAGACACATTCATCTTATCTGGCAAGGAAGCTGTCTGAAAACAGGCCTATATTTGATATCCATCATGAATTAAAGGGGGAATTCTAAAACCGCATGCCTATAATGACCTTCCGTTACCCTGTCCTCAGTGATTTGGGCGAATCCGTGCTTGTCTTCTGTTTACCTCTGAGCTGTTGACAATGTTCACCTTCACAGAAAACAAATGAACTCCTCTGTGCTTGTTACTTGTGCTTGTGTGTGTGTGTGTGTGTGTGTGCGCGCGAGCCATTTTGTGTGTAGCCTTTCCTGTTAAGTTAGGGCATTCCTGCCAACAGTCAGGAATTTTTTTTTAATGAACTGTGTGCAGTGTTCTATTCAGCTGACTATCTGGGAAAGCTTCAGTAAGCCTTGTTAAGGGCTCCCGCGGGAACAAATGATACGAGCAAACTACGGTTGTTATTAAAATGCGGTTGTCTGCTATTTTCAAACCTTTATTCTCGACCCTGCTCATGACTGGAAGGGTTGCCCCCGTGCTTCCGGTTAAGATGTGACGGCGCTCCTCTCCCCAGCGCTTCCTGATCTCTGTCTATTAGTTTGGCAGCTCTTGTTGTCGGAAAAAGCCAGTCATTGTCGGGGATGCTGTATCTGCCTCTCATTTCTCTCTCCCGTATTACGCTCTACCATAGCAGGACACATAACAGATGCCCTTATCTTGACAGTGCCGCTACATCCTCCTCTTTGAAAGCCTGCACTGATTAGTTTTTTTTTGTCCTGAAAAATTGTTAGTATTAGACCTTTAATTTCTTTTTCCTTTTCTCTGTTTTCTTTATTTATTTTTGGAGTGGAACCTCATGCAAACAACCGCACTGCCTAGCAGACACACACAAGGAACATTTGAAGTTTTCTGCATTTAACACCGTCAAGGCGATACATACAGTAAACAGATATTAATAGGATGCTAAAAATTTCAATTTGGAATATGAAGAATGATGATGAGGATATTGGATGCAGTTTAACAAGGTTTACAGTAAAACCTGGACTAAGACCAGCGTCTGTCAAATGTGTATGCATTCTGCCCATATTTGCTAAGAAAAAAAAAACACTCATGAAATGCAAGGTTAATTTTGCGCTTGCTGCCGGTTGTGTAAGTTGCAATTTCCATCCCATCAGTGTTGGAAGAGAGCTTCTGCTATATGATTCATGTAAATGCAATGCATTGCAATTTTCCCTTTCCAGTGTCGGTCATTACTGTTCAAAAGGCCGTACGTGTGAGGGACAGTGGGGATTAAATCGTCACTTTCTTACACTCTAAGAAGAGATGTGTAATTTCTAACAAATGTGTAGAATTTTTAACACATTTAGAGAGTGTGCACTGTAAACTTGTAGGCCATTTGTTTGAATGGGCACAACAACTGTGATTGGGCAGCACAAAGGTCTGCCATTTTTTAACCTTTTTTATTTAAATTGGAAAATATATATTTCATCCACGCAAAGTACACATTGAATACAAATGCATAATAATTACTTGTATGTGAATATATGTATATATTTTAAGGATTTTGAGTGGCCAAAAATGACACATCTCTTCTTAGACTGTAGGCCTGCATTGTGAAAAGCAATGTACAGTACTGTCTGTGGCACTTGGATGCTTTGAGACTGATCCTAGCCATACTGTTTACATTTACAGAATGAACTGACCAAGGCCGTGTTTTCTTAGCTTGTTTCACTTTGACCCTTGACCCCAGTCACAGGTGGTTGCTCCTCGTCTCCTGGACACACAGGTGTATTAACACCACTCTAAAGCCACAAGATGAGAGGCTTCCCTCCATTTTCTTTCCACTCCCTTCCCACAGCAATTACCAGCAAAACATAAAAACATCCTTCAGAGAGCTAAAACAAATGACACGCGGGCCCTGTTCCATAAATAACCCCATTTTCAGCAAGCGGGGAAACGGCTAGGGTGGTTTCTCTCAAACCTGCTGGGACCCACTTTAGAGGATTTGTAGGGTTTTTTTGGGGGGGGGGTCTCAGAGGACATTACTGCTGGCACAAGAATTAAAATCCTTGTGACAGACCACGGCACAGTCTGTCTGCGTCAGTGTCAGCGACGGCGGGGTCAGGCATGGAGTTCCGGAGAGTTCCGCGGGAAAAAGCCGTCCCCAATAATCATGTTTGTTCCTGCTAATTATGGAGAGCGAAAAGGGAGCGTTCGTGCCCTCGGCTCGGCCCAGAAAACACTCTGTGTGTTTGGAACAATGCATGTTTCTCGCCTCGGAAATGGCGGCCATTATGTGCCGAACATTTCACTTGAAAGGCTGTGGGAAGGTGGGCTTTCCTTTCAACCCCGTCTAATTAAACCAGTGAATAGCAGGTTTTGTTGGAATTTTTTTCCAGAATTCTAATACAATATTCGAGAACTACATTCCATTGGATTACCAGCAGTGATTGTTACATCAGCATTAGAATGTCCTTCATTCAGTTAAGGGCATTCTGATCACATATTTAAGGGTTAAGCAGATTGTTTTCTCTCTTTTTCAAAAGGAAATAGATTCTGAAGGCTGTTGTCAGATGGCAAATGACGATATTTCAGCCACAAGGCTGAGTTCATCAATGTTTCCTGTAAAGTTTTTATTGTGCAAGCCTTTCATCTCCCATTATGTTTAACTGTATTTTCTATTCATAATCATGCTTTTCCACTTTCTATTTCATATTTTATTGCTCTCCTTTCATAAAAGCCTATCTAGGGATGGATTGTGCATAAGTTATAGGCAGCGGCTGAGGTGCAATTCATCGAATGATTGTTTATCCAGTGTGTCAATGTGTTTGTTCTGTCTGCATTCACGAAAACCATAAGTGATTAAAAACCTTTTTTTTCCCTGCGATTGTTTCGAAGGGATGTGGCAGATCAGCATGTTAATTAAAGACCAACAGCAAACATAGCAAGCGGAAGCCGTCAGACCTGAGCGCGCTCAGTTCACTCACGGTTGTAACTTTGAGCGTTTGTTGACCATCGTCGAAGGCCACGTTACTCATGTCGCTCATGCATTTCATCTGCAAACACAGCTGTTACGGTCCTGTTCCAGTGCGGTGCAGATGCCGCGCGTGTCTGCTCTGACCTCTATAAAAAGATTATTTGCAGAGGTCACGACTGAACCGTGACAGAGTGATCAGTATTAAAACGTAGTGCTTGATGTTCTGATGGGGCTGTAATGCCATGTGAATAGCCAAGTATAGCCGGACGGCATTATGAGAGATATAAACCTGCAATGGGATAGCGTTACTGAAAACAACATTTCCCTGCACCGTGCTCGTAAGAACTATGACTCACCAACCGTGTTTTGCAGGCCACAGCAAGCTACAAGGAATAATTTCAATTAGTGAGACATATGTAGTATATGGTGGCACGGATGGTGCAGTGGGTAGCACTGCCGCCTCACAGCAAGGAGGCCCTGGGTTCGAATCCCTGTCGGCTGGGGCCTTTCTGTGTGGAGTTTGCATGTTCTCCCCGTGTCTGCGTGGGTTTTCTCCGGGAACTCCGGTTTCCTCCCACTGTCCAAAGACATGCAGGTTTGGCTGATTGGACAGTCTAAATTGCCCATAGGTATGAGTGTGTGAGTGAATGGTGTGTGTGCCCTGTGATGGACTGGCGACCTTTCCAGGGTGTATTTCTGCCTTTCGCCCAATGTATGCTGGGATAGGCTCCAGCCCCCCTGCAACCCTGTTCAGGATAAGCGGGTTAGGATAATGAATGACTGAATACGTAGTATATGCACATTTTTTGGGTACTGTAACTTATTCAATAATGTTGTCATGCTGCCTAAATGAACCATGAACGATAACTATAACACCATTTTAAAAAGCGTTCTAACTCAAGTGGATGGTCCAGGCCACATCTATAATGACAACGACAGTGATAAATGACATCGTCAGCATCACATTCAGAGCGTTTTCTTCCGGCTGCATGAATGACAAAACACTCACCGCCAATCAAAATCCATCTGAATTTACTGGGCGCCACATTAAAAATGGCAGAAGACATAGTTGAGAGGCTATTTACAGAACATTGTCATTCAGCAGTGTGGATGCTCCCACCGTTATTGTTATAGTGATGGTTATAGTTACAGTTCTTGGATGGGCCTGAACACTAGTGATGAGCAGTAAGGCTATGGTGGAAGCGGTCACTGTTTGAACGGCGGGGATGTGGGGGGCTTTCTCTAAGGCTTGCCTCTCGTCCTCAGTGCAGCTCGGGGAGGTCATGACTCATGACCGTGGTCATGTTCACTGTGATCAGGGTGCAGCCCTGTGGCTCTGACCTCCCCTAGCTCAATGCAAACATGAATGAAGATGGAGTTCAAAATCACTTTCTAGCATACTACTTGTACTAAATTTCTGGCTCATTTTCATTATAATGTAGTACGATTAGTTTGCTTAGTATGCAGTTTTGAACACGGCCATTGCAGCTAGTCCTGCACTGAAGATAGTGGAAGCCGTGTGCTACATGGAAGAAGAGTCCATTTCTTCTTTTGTCCATTTCTTCTTTTGCTGAGTGCTGAATTTTTTAGACAAAGTTTCTGCATGAGGAACGGTGATAAAAACAAATTCAACACAAACTTATGAATTGTATTTATTTTGCTTCATGCACAAGATGAACAAGAGGTTTGTTGACAATGATCCAGACGAAAGACGGCATAAGAAACTTATGGATGGAATGTAATCATGAGCAACATACTCACGTCACCAGGGGGAGGTAGACTGAGTTTGGTCTTTGCTGACCTGTCATGGTTCCATTACACAGTACCTCTCTGTAGGTTTAGGATGAATAATGAGTTTGAGAGATCAGCTCCTCCAATTGACTTCTGTCATTTTTGAAGAGCCCTCATATCGAATGATGCCCTTCTTAGTCAACTTGAGACAGCAGCCACTGTTACCGTTGGATACAGGTTATTTATACTATACTACAAGACAGGGTTTTACTGTATATGTATTATGCTGTCATTAAAAAAAGGAAGATAAAAACAAGTAATCTGTAGAGTAAGCAGGGAAAATTAAGGGCATTTTAAGTCCTTTAAATCTTTTTAAAAATTTTCGCAGCAGAAAAAAAAAACCCCTCCAATGTAATTTACGGTAAGTGAATTGTGATTTACCGACCCAGAACTGTAATTTAGCCCAGAGTGAGGCTGCCCAGGGAGAAGAAAGAAAGGGCTTTGCAATTGTACAAAGCACCTTGCCCGTTCAGGCAAACTGACCCTTTTCAAAAGAAAGGCAGGCAGTTGATGGAATTCCTGCAAAAAGTCCATGTTGCAACTTACTTATCTGAAAGAGATTTCTCACAGCAGAACCAGAGTCTTGTAGAGTCTTTGTTCTTCACATGGGATCTCTATCTAACCAGTGGGTTATACACTACCCAAATCTAAACAAAATAGATTTTGTTATTTGGTCATTTTGAGAGGATTTGCAAGGCAATATTAATGAATCATGTAAAATGAAACCCTCCAGCCTATTTGTTCCTCTAATATCACAATATGTTTTGGATATTTTAACCATTTTAAGAGAAGGTTTTCTGGAATGTTTTCTTGAATTGTAAGTCAGTGTTCTAGAACTCCACTGCTTTCAATTGCCAGTAGTGATTGTTACATCAGCATTGGAATGTTCATTTAAAAACATTCTACCCACATATTTGTGACCTCACAACTTGTAGGGTTAAATATGCTCGTAGGTGTGCTGTTGATTGGAGGCTTTTTCTACCATTCTATTTTCTATGTGTGAAAATAAATGCCTTACCACCAAAAAATATGATTTTCCTTCGGCCAGCACTTTACTAGGATCATTTGTCAGGCTCATAACACTACTAGCCTGACCAGGTTGAGGCCCTGATGTATAATGTATTTATGTCCTCAGGAAGATTAGACCATGAGGTGGCTGCCCAACGTCTGAGAGTGTGCTTTTCCAATAAACCAATGGCTAGTTATTGCTTCTGATAAGTCATGATCACATGGGGGAGGGGCTCCAATCAGAGCCTGAGAATCAAGAAGACTCACCCTTTTGCCTATGACATAACAATGGCTAAAGTTTGTGGGAACCAATTGAAATTCAGACTTTTAGAAGGCAGACAATCTGGGGCTAATGTCAATCATCCTTAAAGGCTTTTAAAAAAAGAAGAAAACAATTGTTCTGGCTGCAAACTGAGTTCATCCAAACTTTAATTTCATGCGTACTCGATGATTCATAAAATTTCATTTCATCAAGCCTGCGCATAACAGTTGGAGAGGGCCCTGTGATGTCACAGAGCAAACGGCCCACAATGCACTTCACCCCTTCAGACTCACTGACAGCTTGCAGCAGGCAGGATCTTCCTAGTTTCCAGGGGAACAGGCTTACTTCCAAAAATGGAGACCGCAGTACGTTTTTTATGGAAGTGATCATTCTTAGTGAAATGACCCTTCTTTTACTGTCACTCAGAGAGAGGAGTCATCCATCATACTTCATATAGCCTTGATTATTTTTCCTTATCCCGGCTGATAGATTCGGTCTCATTTCCCCCCGCCATATGTTTCTGTGATTAGCTGCTAAATAGAAGGGCTTGACCAACAAGAATGAGTTTGATAAGCTTACTGGGCATTGTGCCTACAAATTAAGGTGTTAATTTACATGAAAAATCATGACAACATATCATCCATATTCTTGATGGACATATGGTGTATGATCAATAGTAAAATGCAACACGAGCATAATGCATTTTATGAGTTTTCCAAAACATTGTCAGTGTTCTGGAACTGGTCTCTCTCACACACACACACACATACACACACACAGACATACACACATACAGACACACACACACACACCTACTCACACACAGGCACAAATGCACACACACTGGCAGAAATGCAGACACACACTCACACTGCATATTAGACAAGCACTTGGGGCCTCGATTTTGCTGGGACAGGTGAATTGTATAACTGGTGTTTACTGTATTTTCCATCTGACTGCAGCTGACAAAGACTTTAGTTGACTTCCATTTCCTGCTCATGCGGAGTGACTTACAGCACAAACACAAGTGGAGAGATCAGGGAGGGAGCTGCAGTGATTCCCTCGAGGGGGAGAGTGCAGTCCTTTGAGAGGCAGCAATTGCAGGAAGTACAGTCCCGATTAAACATGAAACTAAGTTATACAAAACAACCTTTATGATCATTAACCCTCCTATTATGTGAAGTGTTATCACCGCTTTTATGTTTGGGGACAAATTGAGATAGAGAAATGGTTGTAAATTCCCTTACATTTTCCAAAGCTATATAAAAAAAGGCTAACCCCGCACAACACCTTTGTATGCAAAGTGTGCACAGGACTTATAGAGCATAGCATTATGTTTATTTCATGAGGGCCATGTAAAAAGGTAGGTAACCAAACCAGAGTACTGGACTATGCCAACTGTCTAACAGCCCTATCTGCTTTGGGTAAGTCAAACTATTAACTAAGAAATACGTTTTACAGTCCTTCTCAGGTGGGGCTCCAATCACAGCTGGCGTTGCAAATAGACTCAGCCTTCTACCTATGACATTACAATGGCTAAAGGTTGTGAGAGCCAATCGGATTTCAGGATCTGGGGTTGACATTAACTGCGCTGAAGGCCATGTGAAAGGGAGGTTAACATTAAACATCCTCCTTAGCTGGGTGTGACTTCTGACCCATAATGCATCCCGTCTCGGTTTAAACGTTAAATCAATTTACAAATCACTGATGGAGTAGTCTGTTCAGACGTGTTCCGAAAGTCGCAATCCATCAATGACTGTCACCGCTGGGTCCTACCAAAGTGGGTTAGGGGTTAATTGTTTTGCTATAAATTGTAAGCTGATTATGATTTAATTTAATCCTTCATCTACTGCTCTCAATTACCGTGACTGAGCCTATCAGTGTCTATCGTGACAATGAGAATGCATTGTGCATAAATGGCTTATGTTCGTTTTGTTTTTAAGAGAAACTAATTGGATAAGTTAACTGAAGGACAGTTGAACGATCCGGAGGATCACATGGCCGTGTTTTGAGATCTCCTTTATGAAAACTTACCGCTGTGACAAGTCGTGACCCAAGTTTATAAATTATTCGGAGGGCGCCATGCATAAATAAATAGCTGGCTCACAGAAGACTTTTGCTTTTGTATGAACTTGTCATGGCATGTCAGAGATTTTTTGCGGCTGGTTAATCCGAGACAACAGAGCGCAAGGCCAGCTCAACAACGAAGTGCTCAACATCGAGAGCAACCTGCAGGTAAAGACTGATAGCACGGGTATTAAATGTTACAACAATCGTTTTCTTTTCATGAAAGAAACATTTATAAAATCTGTATATACTGTATACAGTACTGTGGAAAATTCTTACACCACCCTAGATTTTTGAAATGTAAATTTGGTCCTAGATGTTTGTTTTCTGCGCAGAACAGTCCAAATTAACGAGACAGCCAAAGGCTGCAAAGTTCTCCAATGTGCTTGGAACAACCTACCAGTACCAGCCAATACCAGTCTACATTTTAAAAATATTTCCTGTAGAAATTATTCATTTAATTTTTTCAAAGCATCTTCGCTTTCACATGTGCCTTTTGCACATCTATCTATCTATCTATCTGTCTATCTACACATAAAAAAACATCTGTCAACCTTTTGCCTTTTGCAGAAATATCATAAAAAATACCCACAATAATACACTCAATTTTAGCCAGAATAACACTTAGCTGCAAATGGGGCCATTATATATATAGTCTAGTTACAGTAACATACTAGAAGCTCAGGCCAGGCCCTTTGCAGAAAGCCAATTATCTAAGGAGATGCCAAAAGACCTTGAACACAGTCCAGTTTACAGGAAACTGATTTACAACATGAACACAAGTGGCTGTGTAATGGTCCTGGTTAAAATGAATGCCATTCCTGCGCTAGATAGAATCTAAACATGAAGGAAAAAAACAGGCTTGCTGCACAGTAATTGTATTTCGGAAGCTGGGATGCTTGGAACTAGTAGACCTGCCCCTTATCTTTGAAAATAATACAATAACAATACAATAATGGAGGCTTGCAATTATTGTTATTGCAATGAACAATAGATACATACATCCCCTCATATTTTTTATTATTACATGTTATTTGTCTGAGGCTTTTATCTAAAGTGACTTACGGTTGATTAGACTAAACAGGAGACAATCCCCCATGAAGCAATATGGGGTCAAACTGTGGGGATTACAGCTGTGTGGATCTTATCATGGCTACACTGGGGATCAAGCCACCAACCTTGCAGGTCCCAGTCATGTACCTTAACCACTATGCTATATCTGTATTTCTTCTCCTGTATCTGGTACTTTAAGTTCCCATGCTTGCCTGGACTGGTACTGTTTTCTGTGCATTTTAGAGGAGTTCTCCAGTCACTGCTGCCATAGTAGTTTTGCAGTGCTGGGTAAATTGATGCTACTATGGCAATAACCTTAAACAGAGGTAGGTAACCCCAGCCTTTATGGCCCATGCTGATGTTGCACATGTGTGAAGGGAGAGGGGTCGATGTGACCCAGTTGACATTGTAGCACATCGTATATACTTTGGTACTGTGCATAAGCATGTTCAGGGTCAATGTCCATCAAGATATGGCAGCATTTGCCCCGACTCATAGTCTTTCACAAAAAACAACAGTTTATAACAAGTGTATGCATGCATGTACTGTACACACATGCTCCCTGTCTTTTTCTTCTTTTGTTCTCTTCTCTTGCCCTCTTTTTCTCTCTGTCCCTCTCGGTCTCTACTTTATTATTCCCACGTCCCGTTCTCTCTCTCCTTCACTCACTCTCTTATTCTCTTTCTCATTCTCTCTTTCTCACTCCCTTTCTCTCATTCTCTCTCCCCTCCACCCTCTCTCTGTCCTCTCCAACTTCTCTCTCTCCCCTCCACCCTCTCTTTTGCTTTCTCCCTATCTCCCTCTCCCTCTCTTCCCTCTCGCTGTCTCTCTCTCACTCTTGCTCACTCCCTTGCTCTCTCGCTATTTCTGTCTCTCTCTCTCTCTCTCTCTCTCTCTCTCTCTCTGTCTGTCTCTCTCTCATTGTTGTAGTCAGCTCTTGTGAATAGCTGCTGAACCAGACATTGGTAAGCTTGAGAAGCGGGGAGGAGGGGGTGTTTGGTGGAGGGTGGAGGGGGAGGGAGAGGGAGAGGGTGAGGACGTGGGCAAAGTCAACAATATCAACATCTGCATGAGATTTACCATCCAGATGATGCATATCTGGGCACTGCATCTTAACCCATGTAATCTTAATGCACACACGGTCGATGGGTTACTGTAACAGCTGCTTCCAAAACCACTCAGCTCCCTCAAATCATTAAAGCCCGGCTTTAGCCATCAGAGCAAATGACTTCATTAATGACCGACTGGATCAAACCAATCAAATTGCACTGACCTTCCCGTCGAAGGGCTCTAATTGGGTCAGAGGCGAGAGAAGACCAATGATGCCATTAACTGGCTTGGTTAAACCTGGTGTGGAGTGTGGTCAACTGGGTCTCCGTTCGGCCATCGCTCAAGCGCTAACCATTGCAAGGCGCGGTCTGATTATTAAAAGCCGGTGTGCTCAAAGCATTAGGTCAGATTTGGTTATACAGCCAGCATTATGTGAAATCCTTGCCAGAGAAGATATAGACATAGTCAAAAGGAAAGTCTCTTAACGTGGTCACTGAACCTGCTGGAGTCTTGAACTGCCTCGTAGAACAAAAACCGAAAATACAATTTGCAGGGGCGGGTGACTTCTTGCACCAGTTGGCTGAGGGGAGGGAGGTGGGGGGGGGTTGAACCAAGAGCGTTCTGACAGAGTTCAGGCTGCCACTTCAGGACAGTGGGGATACGAGATGGGTTTGCACGTCCTTAAATTATGAACTTACAGTATATAACACAATTTCCATTGACAATCACACCATTCATTGAAGACAGCACCTGTTATACGCAGTGAATGTTAATTCCGTATTAGAATTTTAAATTGAATTTATACAGGGCAGGCTGACTAAGCACACAAGCTCATTTACAGCGATGCCCAGTGAATTCCCCCTGCTCCCTAGTAGCCTAACCTGCATGTCTTTGGATTGTGGGAGGAAGCCCCACACAGACACAGGGAGAAAATGCAAACTGCACAAAAAGGCCCCAGTCAGGATTCAAACCACCGCAAGGACGATACACACAAGCGTACGTTTTAATAAAGGAGGGTCGCAGTCGTAGATGCGTTCGCTCATTAAGTAGGTCACGGACTCAGCCAGCGTTGGAAACCAGTGCTCTAGGAAATATGAAATTGTCGTTTTTTTTAATCAGTGAATTTTTATCATTTAGTTCCTGCTGTTTGGGATGAACAAAGTAATTAAACTATTTGCGGGACTCAGGCTGAAAGCTTTAAAATAATCCTGGGCCTGTTATGTATGCTAAGTGCTGCCCGGGCTGGCTCGTGCGCTATTATTAGATTACAGCTCTTTGTTGGGGGAGGGGGTAACCCCCCCACCCCCCCCCCCCCCCCGCCTTGGTGGGTGTTAGAGAGGAGAGCAGGAAATGATGAACAAGCACATCAATATCATATTTATGTCTTGCTAATTGAAAATGACAAGGAACAGAAGTCGGGTGTGTTGAACAGGGTCAACAGTAAGTAACACAGGAACCTGACCTTGGTAAAAACACATCTTTGAAATAGTTTGCTTTGAAAAACACAAAGGCACTCTTCCTGCATCAAATAACCTGAAAATGCCTTTATTATTATATAATGCCACATATTCACTGGGGAAATCATAAAGAATACAGTACAATATGTTGCACCTTCATAACTTGGCAAAGGCTTGTAGCAGAATCACGTTGTTGTGACATGTTTTAAAAAGACTTTCTCAATGGACTTGCCATATTAGAAATATATTTTTAGCTTTCTGATATAAGAACAGTGCCTTGGTGATAATTCTACTGTACTGTACCTTTTCCAAGGACCCCTTCAAAAAATATTTTTACAGTGGAACACACCCCAGTGTTGGATCCTTTGGTTTCATCTCCATATTACCAAGAAATTAACTTCAGATGTTGGTAATTCATAAAAATATGTATATTTGTGAATATAATGGCCGGTAATGTACAGTATGTCTGTGTCAACATAGTTTAACACAATTTCAAATAGTTTTGTAACACAAGTCTGTGAGGGATATGTAATGGTTTACTGATTCAAAAATAAGCTAATATTGAGAGGTGCTTTGACCCAAATTAGAAACATTGTTTTGAAGATGGAACTGCAGTGCACAGTGTTGTCTAAATGGATGTAAATATATCCAGTGAAACTGCATTAGAATTCACATCAGTAATAAAAAATGATCTGGAGACAGGGC
Source organism: Conger conger (assembly GCF_963514075.1). Classification (NCBI taxonomy): domain Eukaryota; kingdom Metazoa; phylum Chordata; class Actinopteri; order Anguilliformes; family Congridae; genus Conger; species Conger conger. The sequence goes on from NC_083763.1 coordinate 55,338,798, forward strand.
CGATAATCTTTTCTCCATCTTAATGCGCACCCTTTTATTTTTTCAAATGTCGGGATGAATTGACATGGCCGTTTCTGGATTTGATTTGACAGGAATTAAGGCGTTTTCATCGCGAGGGTTAAGAACGACCATTATCGGTCCATTAGCCGTCTGGATTGTGGGAGGCCAGTATCGTTCCGACAGGAATACGACCGGATTAAGACGCGGAAAAGTGGGGAGTCGAGACGCAGCGCCCGTGTCCGGTTTCGGCTGCCGCCCCCTAATTTAACGTGCTTCCAGACCGTCTTTACTTCACCGTGCGGCATGCATAATGGCAGCTATCGACTCGGTCAAGCCCTTCCACGACAGCAACGTTACAGCTGAGAAGATTGACCCGCTAATACAAGCATGCTGAAAAACAGAAAAAGGACAATTCTGTAACGATATTAGAGAAGCATCTTCATGTCGTTTAAGAAGTCCTGCGATGTTTAGAGAGCAGGCGGAGAATTTAATTTGGAGATACAGAACATTATTAATCTGTAAACCTACAGTGAGGGCCATAAGTAATTGGACGTCAAGTGAACTGTGTAGGAATTACAACCCTTTAAAATTGTGTCACCGTCCAAATAATTACAGACCTCACTGTATGTGACAGTATAATGCTGCATAGGAGGAGATAAGGGAAGGCAATTCTCCAAGAGCCTCAAATTTATAATCCGCTTAAAAGAAAACAATTTTCTTGCTAATTGCTAATTGAGATTGGCAGAGAGGTCTTTCTATTTCAGACTGCTGGGAGACTCCAGGGCCTCTATAGTGCTATATCCCACTGTTTGAAGGCAGGCTCTGCATGCCTTACTTAGGCAACTGATTGAGAGTGAGAAGGAGGGACAGACTAACCAAGTGACAGGCCTCACTTAGGCTGGTATGTTAGCAGAAGGTCAATTTCAGCATCAACATGAAGAGGGCGCTAGCTGAGAGTTTGGGAGAGAGAATACAGAGTGTAATGCAACTGAAGTGGAGTGAAAATACAGCTCTGAGTCTCCTGCGTCTTCTTTAAAGTCCATGGGAGACAGGTACAACGGCTCATGGGATTACTTGGCAGGAAGTGTGTGTTGAGGGCAGACAGGGAACAGGAAACTTTCATTGACAGACTGATTTCTGAACGACAGATAGAGCTTTCTAGTCAGCTGTATAGTGTAATGGTTCATTAACCTGAAGGTTGCAGGATTGATTCCTGGGTAGGACACTGTCACTGTAGCCTTGAGCAAGTTACTTAACCCAGTATATTTACAGCTGTAAAAATGGAGAAAAATACTTTCATTACAGGCATTTGGCAGACACTCTTATCCAGAGCGACGTACAACAAAGTGCATGCCCATCATCAGGAACAAGTGCGCTGAAAGACCCTAGAGGGAAGTGCAGTTTCAAGTGCTGAGAGTACAACATAAAGGATAAGGACTAGGGCCTATTTGATAAATCTGACGATGGATTATATCTAAAATTATTTCAGCACAACGCAATAGAATGATAAAAAAAAGTACTGTGTATGAATGAGAAAATGGCATAGGTCGCTCTGGGTAAGAGAATCTGCTAAATGCCTGTAATGTAATGCAGTACATATTGGAGTAGCTACACGGACACAACCAGTTACATCCTGTTAGACCTCCTCTGCCATCTGTCAGTCTGCAATCCGGTACTATGGTGTTTCATTAGCAGTGGGACCGTTCGGCAATTATCAAAACAAAGGCAAACTGACATCTGTGCTAACTGATGCCCGCTAAACGGCCAATGTATACCCGCTAGCTGCATTCTGGGAGTGTCTCGGAAGATGGCCTGTGAAAATAGCCTATTCATAAAAGTGACTGCGGCAAAGGTTATCGTACAGTACCATAATTCATCAAAGGGGACAGAATGCATAGTCGCACTAAACATGGAGGGAATTTAGAGTTCTGCATTTTGTATTTCTGTGATCCATTTTACATCTACCGCCGGAGTCTCCAAACTTAAATGTCACCGACGCCAAGCGGGCATAATTTATTACAAGTATAAATAATTAAATGATATCCTGGAAGCATGATTCAGAATGCTCCATGCAATTAAGGGAAAAGATACTTAGAGACGTACAGTATTAACCTCACATTTCTCCAGTGAGTAATGAGTTGTTGTATTTGTGCATTATGTGTTTTTTTCGGTAGCACTATCTATCAGTGGTCCTTTGTAAACTCTCACCGTCCCTATGAGAACTACATAGCAAGTTCATAAACACTACATTGGCATTCATATATGCTTACGTCAATGATCACAAATAGGCACATTGTGCATCACGTCTTATGTCAGTAGCACTGTCACTTGTCAGTGGTGACATCAGACACGACTTGCCCATTTGCGGTTATTGACATAAGCGCTTATGAATGTTTATGTATAGTCGTGCTTATGGAGAATATCACTCTTATGAAAGACCACTCATAGAAATTGTGAACTGTTTCTATTCGATCCTCTTGCTGAGCTACCTCACTCTGTCCTTGCTACCCACATGTGAGAACACTCATCTTGGTTATGTCAGCTAGGATGGGGAAGGCCATATCAATAATGTAGGCAATGCCCTGTTGCCCTGTTTTAAATTCCCACACTTTGGAGGTGAGAGGCTTGTTTAAATGTATTGGATTTTAGAACAAGACGAGAGGAACGCTGAAACTAAATTACATTTTCTGTTTAATTTGTGTGCTCGGATCGACGTATCGATTTTGTCGCTTTTATGACAGCATTTATAGATTTACTCTTCGGTGGCTGACTGCACAATGCAAGCAGATTAAGAAATGGGGGTTAACGCAAACGTGTGTATTTACAGTAAGAGGGGAGAGTTCTGCATATTTACAGTAAGAGGGGAGAGTTCTGTGTATTTACAGTAAGAGGGGAGAGTTCTGTGTATTTACAGTAAGAGGGGAGAGTTCTGGGAGCAGGTGAGGAAAAGGCGTGTGTTCCTCGGAATTTCTGCTCAAAAAGCTGCACAGCAAAAAACTGAAAATAAGTCAAAAGTATTTTAGTCTTTTATTGAGACTTAAAATGTTATTTCTTTCACTTTTTTTATAAATAAGACAAAAATATTGCCAATGAGGTCAGACAGTTTTGATTCATTTCAAGATTTGCCAATGGAATGAGAACGGTTTACTTGTCAAGCAAACAGTAACTTAAAATAAGCCATTTTTTTCTACCTGAGAGAAAGAAATAAGATCTGATCTGTATGAACAGTGCCTACTCTGGCTTATGGGCGGGACAGCTCTAGTTTGGGGGTTCAGGCCTGGTTTTCCCCCGTTTGCCCTTCTGTTACTCTGTAAAGTGCAGTAGTCTTATTACAAGACTGAAAGCACTTGTGAAGACAGACATTCTCGCAGTGTTTAGACTCCTCAGTGTACAGAACTGCGCGTGCGTAAAAGGCCAGTTGTTTTCCCGGGCACGTTTCCCCCGGAGCGGTGATTTAGATCTCTCTGGGAGAAACGAGGCAGAGCCGGCTCGTTCCGCGGGTGGAGGGGGCGTGCTGGCTCATTCCAATCTGAAGGACCCATTCATAAAAGTCTAACGCAGAGCGTGATTGTGTTTGTCCCAGAACCACCCCTCGGGCCCGGGACGATCACACCACACCGCACGCGACTCGCGCGTAATTCCACGCCATCGATGGCCAATGAGAGAGGCGATTTGTCCAGAGCAAGCCAAGCGCGATTCTGCTCACGTATTATACGCAACTGAGGAATACATTCAGAGGGAACAATTTCTTTTTATCTCATGTGTTGCTATTTGGGGTGGAGCCGTTCCTAGACTTTTGGGGGGCCCTCTCAAATTCGGGAGTCACGATGAGATGTTTATAAACTGATCCGTCAAGTAAAAGGTGAGAAGGCGGGCCCCCACAATAAAATGTATTTGATTTGACTTTTAGGCTGCACGGATGGTGTAGTGGGTAGCACTGCCGCCTCACAGCAAGGAGGTGCTGGGTTCGAATCCCCGTTGGCCGGGGCCTCTCTGTGCGGAGTTTGCATGTTCTCCCCGTGTTTGCGTGGGTTTCCTCCCGGTACTCCGGTTTCTTCCCACAGTTCAAAGACTTGCAGGTTAGGCTGATTGGAGAGTCTAAATTGCCCATAGGTATGAGTGTGTGAGTGAATGGTGTGTGTGCCCTGTGATAGACTGGTGACCTGTCCAGGGTGTATTCCTGCCTTTCCCCCAATGTATGCTGGGATAGGCTCCAGCCCCCCTGCGACCCTGTTCAGGATAAGAGGGTTAAGATAATGGATGGATGGATGATTTGACTTTATGCAGAGCTGTAGGGTAATGCAGTCAGTGCACATTGTGAACCCACGTTTCCAATGTAATCATGACAGTCGTGCTACAGTTGGGCAGCCCTGCTCTACTGTAGCTTGTTGTTGTTCCTGAATACAATTCTATTAGACAGTCATCGCAGTCTACTCTTTCCCTGAACAATGCCCGCATCGATCGATGCGGTTGTACAATCCGCTATCGCAGTGTTCCCTCCTCGCTGCATTAGCCGGTTATAGTTTCGAAGTCACTGGATATAGCAAGAGGTTTCCCCCTTTTTCAACTCCAGACCTGACCCTAGCTCTTAAATTCTGAATTACCCCAGACAACGGATGCCAGGCGACCGGCGAGGGAATGAAAACGTATCGCGCGTTTTAGCCCGGCTTCTCGCATATCAATCAGCCGCGCCAGATACCGCCGGGGTGATCAACGGCAACGAGGACGCGATTACCAGCCCGTTCCCGTCAGCCGTCGGCAACGGACCGGAACCAGAACAAGAGTCCTGCGTGGGCATTCCGGAGAACAACCGAACGGAAGCGGGTCTAATTTTCCAAACGAATTACCCGCGGGGCTCGGTGACGGAGAAGCCGTCAGGATCGACACTCGGTTATGTCACTGTCGCTGCCTCCTCGGTGAGAGATTCCGGATAATGACAGATGATACGAACGATTGGCGCCGTGTCAAAGGAAGATAAGACGTAACGCGGACACGCGGAACGAAGAGGCCGGCGCGGGCTCCTCTCGCGTTGAGCGTGTATAAGGAACTAATTCCAAACCCCCCCCCCCCCCCCCCCACCTCCCCCCCGGAGAAAGCGGAATGGAGGCTTTCGTTTCAATCGCATTTTAATCATCCCTCCCTCCCTCGCAGCCCGGCGAAAAGACCCACCCGTCATCCACTTAGGAAAATAGGGCCTTAAACTCCGTTAATGAGTCAGAGGAACGAGGAGTTGCGTCTGCCGCGGATATTGCAGCGCATCGCGCTGAATGGTGAGCCTGCAATATGATATGAGATTTGAGATCAGAGTGTGGGGGAAAAGAACCGCTTCCATCAGAGAAATGACTTGGCCCAGCTGTGTCTGTCTGTTTGTAAACCGGTTTGTAATGAGAAACCGAAGACAATGTTACAGTACGCTTGTGCCAGGGAGTGTAATTCCAGCATTCCCTAACCTGCAGTTTCCTTTTGATATACTTTATTAAAATACAGACTGGAGTCGTTCAAATTTTAATTACAGCATGCTTACGAATATGGGTAGATTTTTTAAAAAGCGCTAAACTAATTAAGGGATTAAAAGTTACACGTGGCAGTTTGTTGTATAAGCGCTGAAATGGATTTATGGATCCGCACTTCCTTTAAACGGCCAGGAGAGTAATACTTCCTCCCGTAACGCGACTCTTCATTAGAAGTAAACTGCTGCAGTGTGCGTAGTCAGGCGGAGTGTACTTCTGAAAGCGCACTGCAGTGGAGAGCCCCCCCCCCACAGCTCTCTGAAACCCCATTGGTCCGTTTAACAAGCGGGTCAGCGACCTCACTCCTCTCACCTCACCTCCGTCTGCTGTCAGTCACCTGTGCATGCTGGGAGCTGCCTGTGGGCGCATGATTGATATCGCCCCCCCCCCCCGCCAAAGTCGTGAGGCAGGATGAAGGAGGGGTCAAAGGTCGTGGGGAGGGGGGGGAGTCAGCCAAAACCAGCAGGAAATCTCATGGCAGAATTCAGACGCACTCCCCACAACATCTGCCCCTTTGTTAAATCCTTAAAGTGACTGCAGAGGGGCTGGAAATGGAGGGATGGTTCCACTACATAACCACCAAATATCTTGGCAGGTGGTTCAAACCACACCAAAATTTAGGTGAGCACAACCTGGATCAACTACACTCTCAGAAGTAAGGGCACGAAAAGTGCCTAAAAAGGAATAAATGCTTGGCACTGGGGCGGTACACTATAGGTACATACAATTGTATCCCTACCCAGCAATATATCATTAATTTGTACCTGTTTTGCTTGGAAAGCGTACTCATTTATTTCCCAAATGTACTTTCAGGATACATTTTGGAAACTTGAACCTTGAAGAACAAAAATGTACCTCCACTGTCACTTTATTATTTCTGAGAGTGTACAAACACATATTACAAATACATGTTTGAAATATTGGATCTGAAATACTACCCATATCTTACATCACACTGGTTTCGGGATTGAATAGCATTGCTCCTTATTCATTCTGGTTGAATTCAGGGGGTCAGTTTACATTGTAGCAGGTCTTTAAGTGCCATACTGTACACTACCTACTACATTTTGAATTAAGTTTTTCACGCCTCCAAACCCCATAGTGCAGTGGAACGAATCCAATTATTCAAGGAATCGCTCCTGAGGCCCACACCAAGGGGGAGATTGGATGCAGCAGAATATGTACCGGCATACTTTTCAATTACATTCAAACAGGAAAAGGAGAGGGTACAGCTTATTCCCAAATTAAATAAGCCATTCGTTCCAAATCGTGTGGTAGAGGAAGCCTTCAAATTATTCAGTTGTCAAGCTCCAATTTCATTTGTCGGGTCCCGAAGAACTTGGCGAACTCTGTTGACAGTCAGGCCCTCTGGAGTTGAAGAGGAACACACTCTGGGCTCATTCCAATCCTTTATTCTTCTCCTCTTTTTCCTGTTATTTCTCCTTTTCCTGCCCCTAGCTCCACCCGTCAGGAGAGGCTCGGAAAAAATAGAAGAAAAAGAAGTAAAGAGAGGGAAATTGGAAAAACGAGAATTATGCAAATGGAATGCCCTTTCTCCTTCAAACTTCAGTTTCAGGCAGAGGTGGATCCACCGGTTGATCGACTATACGTCAGGCTTCCAAAAAAAAAAGGACACGCTGATGTGTGTGTGTGTGTGTGTGTGTGTGTGTGTGTTCTTGCTCAAAGTATCCTATATCCTGTGGCATAAAGTTGACTTCTGGAGTCGAAGATCAATACCATTCACATATTCACTGTAATTCCTTTAAGGATCGGTACTAATCACATATTCACTGTAATTCCTTTAAGGTTCGGTACTAATCACATATTCACTGTAATTCCTTAAAGATCAATACTAATCACATATTCACTGTAATTCCTTAAAGCTCAATACTAATCACATATTCACTGTAACTCCATAATTAAAAATCAGTACTAATCACATATTCACTGTAATTCCTTAAAGATCAGTACTAATCACATATTCACTGTAATTCCTTAAAGATCAGTCACAGGGGCAGGTGAAAAGGCGGAGGTGACTTGGCTGGTGAGGCCAGAGCTGACTCAGCTTGAAAGTTTCTCCACTCCAGCAGTTTCCTGCTGTGAGTCTAATCAGCCTTTCCCAACCCCTCCTGCGCCCAGATGTCTTACACTCCCATAACCGCAGAGACAGCGAGAGAGGTGATCCCTAAAGGCGTAAAGGGCTGCTGTTCTTTATTGTCATTATTATTATTATTATTTAGAATCTCTAAAAAATAAATTAACCGAGCGTGTATTACTGCATTGTACTGTTGAAAGAAACTCAGAGAGATAATAATGGAGAGAGAGAGACTCAAAGGGAGGGAGAGAGAGTGGGAGAGAGAGACTCAGAGAGAGAGGGATAATAATGGACAGAGAGAGACAGGGAGAGAGAGAGCGAGAGAGAGACTCAGAGGAGAGAGAGAGAGGGTGGATACTCATCAGGGACGATGGCAGGAAAAGGCAGAGAGACCAAAAAAAAACTGAGAATGCAAGTGAGTGAGAGAGAGGGAAAGATGAGAGAGAGCAAGTGAAAGAGGGAGAGAGAGGGAAAGATGAGAGAGAGCAAGTGAAAGAGGGAGAGAGAGGGGAAGACGAGAGAGAGCAAGTGAAAGAGGGAGGGAGAGGGAAAGTGGGAGACGGAGAGAGTCAAGCAGAGAGAAGGAGAGAGACAAAGGGAGGGTGAGAGATAGCAAGAGGGAGAGAGAGCAAGTGTTAGATAATTGAGACAGAGATGGTGAGAAAGAGAGCAGGAGAGAGAGTCAGAGAGATGGAGAGAGAGGAGAGACAGAGCGATGGAGAGAGCAAGAGAGAGGAGAGAGAGTGAGAGAGACAGAGAGAGAGAGAGAAGGGACAGAGCAAGATGGAGAGAGCAAGAGAGAGGAGAGTGAGAGTGAGAGAGACAGAGAGAGAGAGAGAAGGGACAGAGCGAGATGGAGAGAGCAAGAGAGAGACAGAGAGGGAGAGAGAGAGAGGAGAGACAGAGAGATGGAGAGAGCAAGAGAGAGAGACAAAGAGAGAGAGAGAGAGAGAGAGAGAGAGAGGAGAGACAGAGCGAGATGGGGAGAGCAAGAGAGACAGAGAGAGAGAGGAGAGACAGAGAGAGAACTGTGTGACCCCAGTGTGTCCCTCGGGGACATCTGGAGTGCGATGAGACAGGGCCGCTAACAGCACAGATGGCCCCTGGGAGCCCTCGATACCTTCCTGCAGAACACGCTGGGGCCCCTGGGAGTCTGTTTGCTGAAGCAGCTTGTTTGCCCAGTCAACCTCATTCATTCTCCCAAGCAGGTGCTCTCCACAAACGAGCCGACTCCGCATCTTATATCCCTACCTGAGACTCCACACTCCGTAACCCTCCCCGAGACTTCACCTGCGTGTTTGTTTTCAACATTTTACCATCCATACCACTCCCGCAGCCTAGATATGTATTTAATCTCCAAAGCACACAGATTAGTGTGGAGATTGCTGTCAGTGGGGTAAGCAGATGTGGCAATACAAATAACTTATCTTGCGAAATACATAAATGGTGTCAATTTGAGACTCAATTTTCAGTTTGCAGTTGTTTGTGTTTATGGAAAACGTATGTAAAGAGGAGATTAAGTTCATTACTGGTTAGTTTTTTCTACAGCTTATTAAAAGGCTGAGAAATAAGACATAAATAATTAGTTTATTTAAAATTGTATAAACAGAATGCACATTTTTTTTGTTTTTGTTTTACCACTAAAATAAAAACAATTATAACACGAGAAAAAATGTACTGTAACTGCATTATTAATATTAAATCACAATGTAATTACTTAAGAAATGTAATTGCAGTGTTTTTAAACAGCAAGGGCTGGCATTTGTCGTGACTCCCTGTCATCGAGGTCATTTTGCACAAACAGCTCTCAAGCTGTTAAAGGGAAAACAAGGTGGTTAAACTTTCCGTTGTGTCGCTTTGCAGACGCATATAGCTCTGGGTCATGTGTGGCGAACGAGTCCCTCAGCGGGGAATAAAGCCCAAAAGACAAACAAGGTCTGTGTTTGCGTGCTACTAATAGCACGGTTGCTATTGTTAAGGGCATCAGGCTAAGGTTTCCTGCCAGACAGTGTTCGGGCAGGCTGCCCAGCTACTTTGGCATTTCTTTAGCGGGTGGAATTGGAGGAAAAGTGGCTTGAATGAAGAGGGGAGAGAGGAACAGTCCGTAAATCTGTAACGCTAAACCGTTTGTGGTGCTCAAACTTGAGAAATGATCTGTCGGCATAGTGAGGCGGTAATTGTTGAAGGACGTTGGCCGTAATTTCAAGAGATCGAATTATATCACTGCAACAAAACCTGTTTTGAAAAGGGTTGCAGTGATGCCCATTTAGTGAAGGTACGTATGAAAAGGCACACAAACAGGAAAATACACGTGCACACACCCATGCGACACATACACAGATTATGCATATACGCACACTATACACACACGCACACACCCACGCAACACAAACACAGGTTACTCACACACACACACACACACGCACATGCACACACCCATGCAACACATACGCATATTACACACACACATAACACATAGACAGATTACACACACGTGCCCACACGCACATATGCACGCACACACACACACACACAACAAATACATACACAGATTACACACACACACACGCAGACACACACAAAGCTGCATTTCATCGATATCTAAAAGAGCACTCTCCCCCTCCAGATAAGATTTTGGTTGCCAGCTGCTCATCAAAATGATCTACACCTGTCATTTCATCTCTGTTCGTCTCCCACCAACCCCAGTGACACATCTCCTCTCAGCAGCAAGCCGTGCGCTTGTTAAAGAAAGCACCGGAAGCAAGGTCAGCCCACAACCTCAGCCTTGACTGGGGACCCCCTCTGTCGCCATAGCGTCCTGACCCTGGGCCTACAGTAATAATCAAATAATAACAGCCGAACCGTATATGACTTATTAATCCACTTCCAAATCCCCCGCGGCGATGGTTCTTAGGATTCCTCAAACCGAAGTTGGAGATTACGGCGTAAACTCCCCTTAATTAGCAATTAAAATTGCACGAAGTCAACAAAAAAACACAACAATTTAATCTCTGCTGCTGTGCCATATGATTATTTTAATGAAAGGTTCGTCGTGTACGTTATTAGCTTCCCAGCTTTCAACCGTGCTGTTAATTTTCAAAATGTTGTCATGGCACTTTTCAATTCGTTTAGTCAGATACCTCCTTATGTCACTTCCACAGTGTCTGTAGATTACTGTATGTTAACACTGTGTACACAGCGTATGAGCTGGTTCATGCAGGCACAGACGGTTGTCTGTGTTGTCCTGTGAGACAGGTTAGAAAGATTGCCTGTCAATCACCCACCCTGTTCAGAGCCTGAGTTCAGAGTCTTGACTTAATTGTATAAATCCAACTACATTTACAGTTAGTAGATGATCTTATCTAGAGTGATTTACATGAACACATACAAAAAGGTTTAGGCCAGGGCTGGCCAACCCTGTTCCTGGAGATCTACCATCCTGTAGGTCGACCCTCATTCTACTAATTGCTAGCTCATTGAGATCTCTAACTGTTGAATGAGGTGTGCTTTATCGGGGTTGGACTGAAAACCTACAGGACCACTAAAGATTCCCCTCATTTTGACAGTCATGTAATCTCCCACTCCATGCTGTCAAGACAACAAAGACTGAGAGCTCTTCAGTGTTTTGTGCAATCAGGATCTTCTCATCTGAACCAAGAAGATAATTCACATGGCATTATGGGGAATATTTAAGGGAAAACGGTCATTCAGGATAAAATCCATACAGTGCAGCATCAGTGATTGTTGTCACAAGATCATTTATGTGGCCGGGAAGGTGTCTCTCTCCCCAAACGGTCTGAATATTACGGAAAATTCCCAGTATTCTCCAGGAGTAAGCCTTGTGCCTAAAGGGTTTAATAATCTTCAAACCTTCAAACCGTAAAATACTTTGACCCATGCAAAAATTGCATGTGTATTACATAGGAAAAGCTTGTCCAGTTGTTTACTTGCTTTAATCCTTTACTGTGTGAGGTCACAAAAACATGAGTAGAATGTTCTTAACTGTACATGCTGATGTAGCAATCACAACTGGTGACATAAAGCCATGGGGTTCTAGAACACAGACTTTTGGAGAACATTCCAAAAAAGGGTTAAAGAGAAGGCTCAAAGTTCCAAAGCCAGCTGGAAGCCCTCTCCTGTTACCCTATAGGTTCTGCGGATCGATGTTTGTGACGGAGCCAAGCTCCCGCGTTTGGCCGGTAGAAGCCAGGGGAGAGAGGGGTGGTGGGGGGGGGTGGTACCGCGGGGATCGATGCACCGGGAGTCATAAACGCAGATCCGGCTCGGGTATCGCATGGCAAAGTCACGGCCGGCCGGCCAGCCAGTCGCATTCATCGCGCGCGGACACGTACGAGAAGCCCCCTGAAGGTTCTCAGCCCAGCGGAGTGCTCCCCTATTGCATTACCCGGCTATTTTCGGCAACGGAGTCAAGGCCTCAGGAATGGCAGCCCGGAGTGATGTTCCTCTGTGAATGAGCGGCACAATGAAGCGGTGATGGAGCGATTCTATAAGGGACCTGGGCATTCCGGGAACCGAGATTCCGGCGGAAGCCATGCATCCGCGGAAGGCGAGAGGCTTCGGAAGTGCAGCGGGTTTGCCTGAGGCTGGGTTTAATGGATTGCAGTAATTACAAGCCTAATGAACTATGGTAATAAAATGCCTGTCGGTGATGAATGATTGTAGTGTGAACGTGGCGTTACTGCCACCACTGCATTTGGGAGGGCTGAAGTGAAGACCATGTGACATTGAGTGACATCTACTGTACATTTAGGGCATTTTGTGCATGTTCTCACCCAGGACACCTCACAGAACCTTTTATTTAACATTTTTATATTTGGATATTTACTGAAAGAATTCAGATGAAGTACCTTGATCAAAGGTTTTATAAGAGGATTTCTCCTCTTGTAAACTATTACCTTGCAAGTTACTAGCCCAGTTTCATAACCATAAACTGCTGACCCCAAACTGCACAACAGTTATGATAATCTGATCATCAGGAATAATGTGTCATAATAGGAGCATTAAAACCCAAATGAGCTCACAAATGTTTGATTAGAATGTTCTTAACTGAACATTACAATGCTGATGTAACAATCTGCTGGTAACTGAATAAAATTGAGTTCTGGAACATTGAATTTTGAAGAAAGAAAAACATTCCAAAAATCTTCTCTTCAAAGGGTTACGCCCAACTGGTTTTTAATTCTCCACAGTGTTCTGCAGGCCTGATTTCTGCCTGTTTGCTTTCCAGCTCTTAGGTTTTAAAGTAGAGTCAACATAGGTCCTGATGTGATGGGATATACTATTCTGTACTTAAAACAAAAGAGAGTTCTGATTCCTTCATATCTTAATCTGAACCCAGGATTATCAGAATCCAAAGCATGTCATCAAAGTGTCACCTACAGACGAAGCATGCACCTCAACATATGCAGATACCGCTGATCCTCCTGCCACTTGGATGAGCTTAGGCCGACTGAGGTGAGCGATCCAGGTGATTTAGAGCTCAGCAGGAGTGTGAGCTGCCTTGGGTCGATGGCACTGACACCTTTCAAATCAAAGGTGTGCTTTGGTGCGACACTCGATAGAGGACAGGAATATGCATGAAAACTACTTCAAAAGGCGAGAAAAGCATCCTACGGTGATTTTGTTCCCGGTGTATTAGCTATTGAAAGTGACCTCTTCTATATAGTGGAGATTGTGTGACATGGCCTGACAATTCGGCACTGTCTCATCACCTATGTTCTAGTGACTGGCTGCTCTCTCTCATTTTCCTTCCAAGCCTGAGATAGAACACTTTGTTTTAAAGCCTGTGTTGCATTCTGTTATATATAATGTGTATGAAAAAGAAAAACATGCGCTTTATTAAAAATGTACATTAGCGACAGTAGCTCAGGAGGTAAGAGCGATTGTCTGGCATGTGTGTGTATGTGTGTGTGTGTGTGTGTGTGTGTGAGAGAGAGAGAGGGAGAGTGTGCATGGGTGAATGAGAGGCATCAATTGTGAAGCTCTTTCGATAAAAGCGCTATATAAATGCAGTCCATTTAAGCACTAGTGTTGACTGAATACTGAATACTGAGTTGAACTGTCCATGATGCTGAATCCTCAGTGAGACCAATATGTGTACATTCAGGTCTGAACATACATATTTTCCCTTTGTGTGGTTATTATGTGCCAGACATGCTCTCTAGTTACACTGCAATGGAAAGGGACCCATTCAAAGTCATCAATGAGGCATCCTCCTCTGAAAAATAATATGTAAAATGAGAACATATTTTCCATTTCTGTAGTAATTATGAGCCAGATATGTTCTCCAGTTTCAGTCCAATTGAAAGGGACCCCTTTAGAGTCATCAATGAGGCATACTCCTATGAAAAAGAATATGTAAAATGGATTATGCGCCATCACTGTTGGCAGAGATCATAAACAGGCCTTTAAGACATCGGAAGCAGATTTGCATGCGGAAAGCGACTCGTGGGAAAGTGCGCTTTCTAATACGCAGCACTTATTTTATCCGTAAGGAACGTCTCACTTTGCGAGAGTGAATTTACGGTTACGTTTCACAGTTATGTTTTTCCTCCTCATTTGCTGAGTCTCTGTGCAGGGTTCACCGATTTTACACCGTGCCGCTCCGGTTAAAATATGTACAGTGAGCAAAGGCCATTCATGAAATGCAGGCGATGGATAATTAAGCCTCTTTAGACCTACTCCTGGGAAATGTTTGTGACCTTGCAGAAGGAAAATACAGTATCGTGTGTTTTGATAAAATTGAGAGCTGGCTTTTTTAGGGGCAGTGAGCCTCAGCATAGGAACAGAAATGACACATAACACATGACTCACCTCGTGCATGTGGACACAGGACCAACTCAACAGGAAGTATGGTTTCATCTTCTTCTGGTCTTTTACACCTTACGCTTGGCTGAATGAAACCAGAGAAACACCAGCCACTGTGTGTCTGTGTGTGTGTGCATGCATGCGTGTGCGTGTGCATGTGCTTGTGTGTGTGTGCGTGTGTGTGTATGCGTGTGCGTGTGCATGTGCTTGTGTGTGTGCTAGTGAGTGCTGATTTCTCAAGGCTTTTTCTTTGAATAATTAAACCTTATCCACATCTGTACGGAACATTAAGTGCATGCAAATCCCAAGAAAGTGGCACATTCGCACTGTGGTATCAGTCTACGGAAAACAGAGCGTCATTGCCAAGTCTGGAACACAGTGACACATTGGTGCCCACTGCAGTATGCGCTGAATCCCGGTATCTGAATGACTGATTGAGCTGATACTAGGGTGACTTGTCGAGCGCTGGCTGATGTATACAGAGGGTGCTAAAATCACTCACAGCTAAAAGCTTAATTTCCCAATCGCGTAGTGTGGAAACTGCAGGACGGCACCAGCTAACGTGGTCTCATCATCATTTAAAGAGATGGATGAAAATTGCATCCCGCAACCTAAATTACACACAGATTATGCAATTTTAAGGCTATTAAACTTGCAAATGCCACTTACTGGCATAAACGGGAGGTGCCATCAAAAAATGTGTTATTCATCCAGTTTTTTACAGCGCCAGTGAGTGTTCCTCTTCATTTAAATGCTTCTGTTTTCATCAGCTCTCTCTCTCCGCGGGCGTACCGTGATTGTGGGGAGCTATTAGCAGCTGTCACTCTGTACACGAGTTGAGGGGTTTATAGTAGCGTTCGCGTCCCCACTAGGATCTGCCTGTACCCTGAAAGTCCAACAGATCTAGGGCCCGGTGTGTCTTCCCATGGTGCATTGCTGTGGCATAGGTTGTTGTGCGTATACCTGAATTCAATTGAAGATCAACAGCTGTAGAAAATAAACATTCGTCCATTCAACCATATGCATTTTTACCATTATCCAGGATAGGAAAAGTCGAGGGTGTACAACTTGAGAGACGATGGGAAAAGTTGAAAGAGTTTTAGCTTGTAATGTCTACAAATCACTACAATGTATCAAAGTTGTATTCAGGGTCGGGTTAAAGCACAGCTCTTGTGTGGGTTGCCAATTTAAATTCGCCAACGTACTCCCTGGGAACAACCTAAATGGGCTGATTTTATGCATAAACTAAATTATTAATACATGCACTCATTTGTTCATATCAATTTTAAGTAACATGATGCAGGGTCAGTCCCTGTCTGAAAGTTTTGTACAGTGCAGTTAATTTACGATTTGAACACATACTCTTTAACAGTAATGGAGAAACTGGTTTGAAAAAGAGGAAACAAAATTTGCACTTCCAAGTACTACCAGCTAGCTGGTTACAAGCAGATACAACAAAGCTACAAAGCCACAATCTAGCTTGTTCCAAACAGCTAAAACAAAGCTACATAGCTACAAGCTAGCTGGTTCCATACAGCTATAGCAAAGCTACATAGCTACAAGCTAGCTGGTTCCATACAGCTATAGCAAAGCTACATAGCTACATAGCTACAAGCTAGCTGGTTCCATATAGCTATAGCAAAGCTACATAGCTACAAGCTAGCTGGTTCCAAACAGCTATCGCACAGCTATGAGCTACATACCACTTCATGTCATAACCCTCCTTTTCAAGGGGAATGTAGCCTAGTAGCTGAGTCGAATGCATGCGATTCCTCTTTACCTTTCAATTGCCCTTCCTTCTTTTGCACTTGACTCTGCTTCACTCCATGGAAGCAACGCATTTGCAATTCGCACAAGGACAGTAACTGAAACTAGGCATGCACTTTGCAAAAAGTGAAAATAAATAATTCATATACTTTTACATATCTGCGCATATAATCTGTGAAAGAGCTTTATTTATATGAGGCCTCCATATTTGCATAGCAACCACGCCTTCAGCTCGGAAAGGCCAGAAGATGTCCCATACTCTAGCCACAGCATGCTTGCTGCACTAAGAGAGCTTCAGTTTTAGGGACACGGACACCAGGGAGGTCGCTGGTGCATAAAGTGCTGATGCAGGCATTTCCCATGGTCCTTCGCTGCAGGGACACTGCTCTCGTTTGGTTTAATTGCACAAAGCCGGGTCAGGCTGCTGCTCAGACACACGCAGTTTCCCCAGGCGACTCTAAAACCTCCTGCGGGAGAAGGCTCTGCACGCTCGCGAGCGGGACTGAACCAGCCGCGGCAATAACCGCCAAACACCATATCCTGCCACCGCCTCTCCCTGGCAAAGACGCTACCGGCCACTACGTTACAGAGAGCAGAGAGCCTGTGTTTATAAAGCATCTAAAGCACCTGTATTTATGAAGCATTAGAGCGTGAAACTGATCTAGGATCAGCTTTGCCTAACGGATAATGTTAGGGTATGTATAAGGGAAACCAGGGCCCTGTTCCACAAATGGATGACTGAGCTAGCCAGATAACTGCACAAAGTAACACCTGGAACAGCTCTTTTTACTTTAGTCCATGTTCCAGATTTGGGAGGGTTCTGGATTTTACTCTAGGATCAGACCTTTATCTCATAATGCCTTTATGATACAGACAAAAGATCATTGAATAATCTGTAGGAGCCCTGATCTGAGGTCAGGACTATTATTCTGAAACACTATAAATAATAACCATGGTCTACTGCCAATTTTGCTTTTTAGCTCATAATTGACATGAACAGAAAAACCATGTTCTCAGCAACTAAAACCATTTAGTTATGTTATCTGGACAGAATTAATACCATTAAATGGTTAAATAGTATATAAATATAATTAATACCAGTTATACTGTATATTATCTGGGTTGAGAGCCAAACACAGATTTTTGAAGCGCCTTCCACGCCTTATCTCCTAAACCTTCAACCTTAAGCAGTCATTTTCAAATGTTAGTTCTGGTTCACTACTGTACCAGAAAAACATAGGAACACAGGAAACACAATAATGTAAGTCAGGGGACACTGCTTTCCAGGTCTTGACATCCTGCTTTTCAGGGCGTTTCAGCACCAGCGCTTCTTCTAGGTCTCTGATTGGCTGCGGAGGCCCCACACTTCGTCTCCAAGGTCTACATTTAGCAGCTATTTGAAAGGCGACCGCAAAACTCGCAGATACTGCAGTCCTCCAGGACTGGGGTTTTGACACCCCCTGCAATAAAGCTTATATTAAATTGTGTGACACCAGCGCAATATAACCACATACCACACGGGCATATGCTGTTGGTTTTTTTTGTTTGTTTCATTATCGGTGCCTGGTAAAAACCCAGTGCCCGTGTCAGCAGAATCGCTCCGGCGTAGCTTACTAGCCCGCGAAACAAACGGAAGCGCGGCGCGGAACTAGGACATGGCCAGCATTAGGTCGGGGATGAAAATGAATTGGAATTTCTACAGCGAGGTAATGAGGTTACACCTGGAGGAGGGGTGGGGTGAGGGGGGAGGCTGGAGACTCCCAGCAGAGAGGCCCACGGAACAGCCATTCATTAAATCCTCCATCTTAGAAGGAAAAAGGTGGGAGTCTCGGAACCGTTTCCTCGAGCGCCCGGGCGATAGAAAGCCACACGCGCCGGTGTCCTTCGGATGTGAAAACGGTCAAGCTGAAACTCGGGGCTCCGCTAAAGCTAAACTGAGGCTTGCGGTCTGGGAATGTGTGAGCTGTGCAGTTTTTTCTCCATGTGTCTCCTCCGTATTCTCTCCTCTGTGTATGATAATTCCAGCACTCCAGCCATGGAGGTCCATGGGAGTGTTGAGCTAGAAACCACAGGACATGCTGCACTTGTAAAAAATATTGCTCATAAACACAAAAAACCATACTGTACTTTCTGCTGACACATTAATATTCACAGTTCCATAGCAAATACATAAAGAGATGTAATATTAGGCTGCTTAGTGGCTTATCTTGTTAAGGCACTGCTCTGCAGTACTGTGAGAATGGGGGTGAATCCTCACCCTGCCAGTGCTAATACAGTATCTGACCAGACAAGCTGTTGAACAAAGATGCTCATGTGGGCCACAGTGTCTGGAGGTATTCGCTCAAACCATGCACTACACCACCAGATTTCACTAATAATGGTGTAGTCCAAGGTGGGAGCAAATACCTGCAGTCACTATGACCTACACAACCTGGAGTTGAGTAGCCCCATGTTAAGCAATCAGAAAAACAAAAGCTAGTGTATTTAATTTATCTTAGCAGAAAATTGGATTTATGTTTTAATGTATTTTCTCTGTTTCATGTCCTCGGCCATGCGTATTGCTCTCTGCTCGCATGCAAATGCAAACCATAAAAATATCAAATAAGCATTTTACCTTCACCATGAGCAGCAATTGCAGTGTGACTGCATATAGCTCACTCAATAAGAGCTTATTAATGAATTATTTATTTTCTTGGCAGAAACTTATCTAGTGTGACTTATGTTACATTTTTACACATTATCCATTTATTTGCTTATATAAATTCATTTATTTCATTCATTTTTTAAATTTCTTTATTAACTCTTGAATAAGAGCTTGAACCTGCTCGAAAATGAAAATGGGATCTGCAAATAAAATTCAAATTTGATGATATATCAGAACTTTATTTCAATAAAAGTAGGATTTTCTTATAGCTGTACTGGGGCCTCGAAGAAGAAGTTCTATATTTGGTTTTCAATTCTTTTTGATTTGAGAACAGTCATGACAGTTAATGTGGATTAGAGTAGAACAGAAGTGAAATAGAATGCACATTAAATATTAATGTCATTCTCACAAGCAGCATACATGCAAACACATGAATCTTAAGACCACATCACAGAGCATGACATCAGCCTATTTTAACCTTACAATCTTTATCAGAAGAGTGTAATACAATAAAAGTTATGTGCCTATTAAACGTGTGCATGCTGTGGGAACTGTGTGGAATAGCTTGTCATGTAGTGGAGGAAGAAACTGTGGGTTTTCCAGTATATTCTAGTTACTTGGTAAACTAAGCAGTAGGCAGACTTTAGTGGTATAAAAATGGTGAGCATTGTTTGGCGTGAATGGCCTGTCCTTGTCATCATGTCATGTCTTGTTATGCTGTGTTATGTCATGTCTTGTTATGTTTTGTTGTTGTGTTGTATGTTGAATAATGGTAAATGGTAAACAGTTGGCATTTATATAGCACCTTTATCCAAAGCGCTGTACAATTGATGTTTCTCATTCACCCATTCATACACACACTCACACACCAACGGCGATTGTCTGCCATGCAAGATGCCGACCAGCTCGTCAGTAGCAACTGGTGGTTGGGTGTCTTCCTCAGGGACACTTCCACACAGGCAGGGCTGCCAGACGACTGCTCTTACCTCCTGAGCCAATGCCGCCCCATAACTGAGCAGGAAGGTAAAAGCCCTGCCAGACGAGCTTCAGCTTTCAGTCTCTGACACAGCCTGTTCCTACATTGAAAAGAGTAAAAAATTCACCCTGCAATCTCTGTGGGGTCGTTAGACCAGAGCAAGTCATCACAAATTCAGTGCGAAAATACCATTTCCACGCTGGCTTCCTCCGACAAAGCAAAGCTGTTTAAGGTTGGCTCTGGCGCAAAGCCTTTTGACACCAGGTCGGTTCTGATCACTCACCCTCCTGTTTACAAAGTGTTATCAGGCCGGGATTTGCGAGACAAGGCCTGTTCCCGGCGATATCATGTGGAACTGTTAAAGCCTTTTAAATCTAACTTGTATCGGATATAAAAATAGAAGCAGGCAGGTCTCTGCCCTTAAATAAGTAAAGGTTTTTGGGGGGTTTAACATCCACGGAACATGAATTCACTACTTGACCGGAAAACCTTAGGAGAGGTTTCTCCAGTGGGAGAAACTGCACAACTTCACTTTCAGCAAGAAACTTTTTGTAAGCCACAGAGGAAAGGGTTTTTTTATTTCTTGCATTCGTCCGTCATGCTACTTTGGGGGTTATGATATCCCACAATTCCCCTCCTGCTGTTCCTACCCCAGATGAGTGTAAATGAGTAATGCCCTGAATATTTTATTATAAACCACATACAGTGCAGGCCTCCTGTGTGTACTACAGCCTCGATGCACTGCAGTTTTAATGATCTCTAGGCCTATTGATCCTATAGCTAGTTTTTAATAATATATTTAATAATAATATATTTCATAAAATATTCATGGTTTTAATAATATTCTGTGAATTTAACGTCATAGCCGCATAGAAAGGTTTTATTTTTTATATTTTTAAATTAATTTGTGTAATTACTTGCAAGGGTCAGGAAAAATTGTATTGGGTGGTTTTGAATTTATTTTGACAAAAAGTTAAATTCATTCAATAAAACAGTTTAATAAAACAATTATTTCATAAACTCTGCATGACGGTAACACAGTCATCAGCTTTTTAGTCCACACTTCTGCTACAGTAGTCGGGTCAGATTTTTGCAGACTGTGTCAAAAATATTAGCATTTTTTAAGAACAGAATGTGGAAGTCGCATATAAAACGCCTCTGAAGTAACGAGACTGCCAGACATTGCATCAACAAACCCACACGTCTCGTTCAGGGAGGCCGACAAACTCAATACCTCAGATTCCTCAGATGAAGCAAGCAAAATACATTCCAATACATTGTACAGATGCATGTTGGATTAATTCGAGGGAGGTTTTATTAACAGTTAAATCTTTGAGCTTACATGTCCCAACCATAATAAAAATAGTTTAATCCATATGAAAGTTACATAAAGAAACATTTCATGAGGAAAACTAATCTTAAGATATCTCAGTTAATACTTTGATTTTTGTACAGTGTTACTTTATTTAAAATAAAGCTTCTTTGGCAAAGACCAAACAAAAGACAAAAGTTTAGTGTTTATATAAAATTATTTATTTTAAAATACAACTTATGATCATACATGTGATAAATACTTGGGGGAACAGGGGATATTGTCTAGTGCTAGTCACCATTTTAATAAAGTAGGAAGTTAGCAACCATCCATCATTAATGAAAGATTCATGGATATTTTGAATGCAAATGGAGTACTTCAAGGAATTTAATTAAGGAATATGATGAAGCTGATTAAAGTCAAGACTACCTCATAAAATTGCATGAAACTACTTCAACAATAAGCTATTTTTTTGAGTAGCTGATTCCATGACTGACTTTGATTTGTTTCAATTTAACATTAAGTAAATCATTACCCCCACAACCCAAGGATTTTGAGTCAGTAATAGAAAACTAGACTTCAGTCCGACAAACTTTGTACAAACTTTTTTTCTTAAAGTGTGTTGTTTGTGTGTACACCGTGAATCATCGCCCGATCACCCACGATGCATTGCGGCACTGCATCTCCTCGGGTGCAGCCATGGGAAGTCGGGGAAGGGGTCAAGCAGAGGTCACACTCTGATGTTGCTGATCACCCCGTGATGCCTTCCAGCCCAAGGTTGTTTGTCAGTGCTATAAATTTAAGGCCAGGCAGCTCCCTATGACATTGGTACAGGCACCAGATGGTGATGAGGGAGAGGGGGCGGGGCCTAAGTGTGTTGAAGTAAGCATAAATCTGCATAATTAATTGCTCACGCAATTATACACACAGCGCTATGGTCCAACTTGAGCATCTTGACCGCGATGGTCGTAACAATGACAAAACGACTTTTAACTTTCAGCCTTAATCTACATTAAGAGTTCTATATTTTAACGCAAGCCTTGTGGATAGGCGCTACATATGATAAAATGCAGAGCAGATCTTTAAAAAAGGGATAAACATAAAAAACTGAAATCATCGTTCATTTATTAAAGCTGAATCACACAATATTAGCAAGCATAAGCTCTCTGATCTTACAAATCGCTTGCAGTCAGAACCTACCTGGTTCTGCTCTGATCTCAGAATTTATGTGAATTCAAAAGCGTTTTTTCCCCCTCTTGTGATCTTAACGCTCCGGGAATGTTGAGAGTTTTCCGGCTCTTTCTCGGTTCGGGAGGGAAAAGGAGCTCAGAGCAGAGAGGTGCGTGTTATTGAAGTGAAAAAACCTTTTACAGAAAGCACCTGAGGAAGACGTGATCTTTTGTATCCGGGGTTCTTCTCGGTTTCGGCATGAAAAACGTGCCCCGAGGCGTCGAGACAGAACAAAACCTGCATCCGTCTGACTTTCTTATTACTCGCCAATACCTGTCGAGCGGTGACCGGGGCCAAGGGCCAGCTGTTTCTCCTCCTCCACAACATTTTATGATACGTAACATGCTTTGACACAATCGCTATCACTGCAAATCAGACCTGGGTTCAAATAGTATTTGTTTTGGATTCAAATACTTTTCTGTGCTATCTTGCCAGGTGCATTTAAGACTCCAAGGAGGAGCAGATGGACGGGGTTTGCACTTTTCGGATAATTTAATCTGTTCCAATACGCCAGGCAAGCTTAGTTAAATGCAGAAAAGTATTTGAATCCATAACAAACACTATCTGAACCCATGTCTGCTAAAATATGTGCCAAATGAAGCAAAATCTGCTTTTTTTGTTAGTTCCTGAAGAAAATGTGTGTGCCCTTTCTCCCCTCAGTCTATCCAAAATGATTATTATTATTATTAGATGCTGGTGTATAATTGAAGTGGCCATTGGGAGTTATTGTGGGTTATGAGAATGCAAAGGGTCAGGTGCATATTGAGTAACAATGCTCCTGATTCCTAGACAGACAGTGTGCGGCTGTTCTTTAGTGGTATAGAGCTCACTAGTACACTCTCTAAAAGGATGTGTTGCTGTAATATCCAACACACTTTCTGTGTTACTACATTTGTGTTAATTTCAGCAAATTTTGTGTCAAAGTTACTACTCTTGTGTTACACATTTAAGCATTACAAAGGGAGACTCTTGCACACATACTAACTCACTGAGGGGCCATGTGGGACTGTTATGGCCCGGTCCAGTGTTATAGCCTGGGTACAGTGTAAGAAGTATGTCAGAAGTGGCTTGATCCTCAATTCTATCTGAAGGGAGGAGCTAGAATGTGTGGGTGCGGGGTCGGTATTTCACTGCAACAATCCTTAAAACCTTTATATAAGCATCTGATAATCATCCCTGTTCTTTTCAAAATTGCATTCCTACATGTGTGTTTTTTAATGCCATCAGGAACCCATGGAACTGACAGGTGTGAATATTTTGCTTGTGACATGCACAGGGGCCTGTACCACAAAGCAGGATTACCGAGGATAACCACTCTATGTAAAACCCGGCACCACTGTTTTTATTTCAGTCCATGTTTCAGATTTGGGAGGGTTCCAGGTTTTACTCAGTGCAGTTATCCAGCTAACTCAGTAATCCTGCTTCATGATACAGGCCCTGTCCACCAAGCTAAACATCAGGCGATGGTTGCATTGGGTGAAAAGCTGGTGCTTATGCATGCACACACTGGGGTAAATCACCTGGAAGAGCCTTCATCCGCACTTCGCATAGTATCCTGCAGATCCTGTTCATAATTACAAGCACACAAACACAAGTGTCTTCTGAAAGATGCACTGTCCCATCTGGCTAAATAAACCTCTACCTGACCCTCAAAGTCTACCTGCTGTCCATATGGGCGATACTAAATAAATCACATATGCATTACCTGGAGAATGTCAATATGAAATTTTAAAAACTCACTGTAAACAGCCACAGTTCTCCGCCAGATACAAAGTGGTTATTTATCATTATAAAAACAATGTTAATTTATTCATATAGAAACCATCAAGCACTGAGGTATTAAACATATTTTAAAACCTCTTCCACCCTAAACACCATAAATCAATACACTAGAAGAACACTATATTCAATCAGGTGCATTTCCTACAACTAACAGTGAATACAGACTTTCTGGAAGGTTCCATATGTTCCACGCAAAGGGGTTATATTCCATATGGAGTGTACAGCTGAGCACAGAAGCACTGTGTTAACATACTTAACAAACATAATTGCAATGGCTGGAATTATGCCAACGCCTTACTGGCCAGTTTCACAGACACAGATAAAGCCGAGTCCAAGACTAAATTCTATTTTGAATAGAGATTCTCCATACGAAAGTCAATTCATTCCAGGACTAAGCTTAATCTGTGTCTGTGAAGCCGGCCCTATATCTAGCGGACACTCTTGTCCCGAGCAACTTACGCTGATTCGCCCATTTACACCATCTGGATATACGCATTCAGAAGCAACGCAGGTTAAGTACTCTGCTCAAGGGTCCAACAACAGCGTCCTACCTGGGAACCAACTTCAACCTATAGGCCAGTTCCTTACCCAAAATAATGGGCTGCTCCCCAATATCCAGGGAAAGAAAGTGTGGTCCTCCAGGTACTCAAGAAAACTTCCTCCAGAAACATTTAGGCATCATTAAAGATGCATCCTGGGCCTGATTGAGCCCCACAGTAATGCACTTGGCCCGTATTTTTAGCTTTGATGGCACTTCTCACAGAGATCCCAGGCCGCCTTGGAAAGAGCAGCTCTCTGCGGTGCTGATGAAAGGCCAGACTTTAAGTGGGCCCCAAAGAATAGTCTGGAGGACGCAGAATGTCAGGTCGAACTTCTGAAGAGGTTCACCTTTGGTCATTACTGGCTTTGGAATCTTTCTGCTAGCATGTTGTTCTGAACCAGTTTAGGGCTGGCTCAGAACAACACCAATCTTGTAGTCCGTTTGAGAGAATTTCATGGTCAATTGTATTGAACGCTGCAGTAAGGTCTAGCACTCTGAGCAGAATTTTTCTGGTCTCTGAATTCATTTGTAGATCATTTAATAATCTAGTTAAGGCAGTTTCAGTGTCATGGCAAGTTGCCAAATTTCAGATCCATTAGCCATTCATTACATAACGTAATAGAACAACATAACATCGTGAAAAGAACAGCCCCAAACTGCTAGCCATTTTCCTAGCGCTAAAGTGTACCTAATGTTTTACCTAATACACTTAATACTATCTAGCACCGTATCAAGTATGATTTTCTGCCTCCTCTACATGACCTGGCAAGCTATTCCACCCAGTGACCACTCTCTGTATGATAGGGCTGCCACCCGTCCTGGATTCTCTGGGACTGTCCCGGATTTTTGTTGTCTTTCCTGGAAAAAATAATGAAACGAAATGTCTCGGAATCTAAGTTTTTTCGAGTGTTGCATACATTAGTATTGCTTAATGAAATGTAGACAGCGTATCCAGTGTTCGTTCCTAAATGTAATGTAACAAATGGTGCAGAGACGTTATTAACCTTCACAAATGACACTCTTTATTTTTGTAATGAAAGAGGAATTGGCAAGAAGCACAAGGTAGATGCGCACCACATTCCTTCAGGCTCATGCACCCTCGAGAGCGATTGACAGTCCGGCTTACTCAGTTTGCCTGCTTCGTATGTGTCCAGGATTTTTACAGGACAGAGATGGCAACCCAACTGTATGAAAAAATCTTTTCTAATGTTTGTGGAGAATTTACCTATTGCTAATTTCCATTTTTGCCCCCTTGTTTTGAAAACAGAGCCGAACCTGAATAATCTCCTGAAGAAACTGAATTCACCTGCCTTAGTTTCATGCAAGTTATCCAAAGAGGCTCAGGAGTTGCTGACTACTCTCTGATAATTAACTCATATTACTTACTTACGTATTCTAACTACACTTGAAATAATGATGGGGTTTGTGTAATGCTCATGTTTTATTGAACTCACAAATATGAATTATCACCTTGCAGGTCAAAGAGCAGTGATATTGATTTAGATAATTTAAATTGTGTCAAAGTTATTAATGTAAGGAATGCACACTGCATTTCCTAAAGACTTTTGCACTTGCCGTCTCATCCTTTACTTCAGCAAAAGAACATGCCAGAACATTATGACAGTGTACAAGCGAGCGTTCTGTTCCGGGAGAAGTTTAGCTGTACACCTGTGAAAACTTTTCTTTTTTGCATATGCTAATTTCCTCTGATTCACGTCAAGTTAATCCTTTGGTTTTCTTTTATCTTTTTATTTATTTTTATACTTGCTATACTTTTCTGTCTTCTGAGGGCTCATGACGCTGCTTAATTAATACTTGTCTACAGAGGTGACGCACAGCGAACGCTACCAGAATATATTTTGCTATTCACTTCCTGTATGTCTTCTCCCCTTTCTAACTAAAAAAGTTTTCATAAAATATTTACAGATATACAGTTGTTGCATATCAAGCCTGGCCGGGGAGATCCTAAAGTACTTTAAAGGATCTCCAGGGGTCCGTGGACCCCCCCAAAACCCAGGCTTTTATGTTGGCCACCACTGATTGTGAACCATAACTTGGCCTTTTCTTTGGTTTTTTGTTCTGTTTTGTCTGGCTGCCTGTGGTTTATCTGAACGTCAAACTACTATTAAAGGTTATTGTACTTTATCAGTGAGATATTCTAAGGTTGACATTCAAATCACAGCAAGGTTTTACGGAACATCTTAATGTCCGATCTGTTTACAGAAAATATAGCCCTTTCATATCACAGATACCTATCGCCTAAGCGTACGCTCTCTGTATTCGTAGCAATGAACGTTTTAACTCCCCATCTCCTGGAGTGGCCAAGTGTATTGCCGTTTCAATGAACGTTTTGACTCTGAAACTTCTTTTATCAAACAGAACTTCCTGTAGTTTAGAAGCAGAAACCATATGGTTATCTGTACTGGCATTTGTAGGACAAATATTGAAGAATGTTAATATTTAGGAATAGCTGATTAAATATTGTTGCTTGACTGTTGACACGTTTGTCAAGAGATTGCTTGTCAATGTATTTAGCTTAGCGTACCATATGTGGGAGGAAGCCTTGGGTTCTGCAAAATGAAGTCAGCCATCACAGGAAAGCATCCATCAAAAAGCATCACAGATGCAGTGCTAAAATAAAAGTCATTTCATAATTTTTTTTTTTTTTTTTAAGCCAGCAGTTAGCTGAAGTAGCCAACAGAATGTTCAGACATGAATATAAGTAAGCATGGCAGGCTCACTTGTCAATGTTATTTGATCAAACGATATTATAAAATAAAACTAAATATAAGATATAATACAATATTGAATTGCAATATATGCAGTTTCTACAAGGGACAGTTAGTATCCAAGGACATATAGGCTCCATCATTCTCACTTGCAAAAGAGATGTGAATCCCAGTGTGACTACCCCGGTAAAATAAAGGTTAGATAAACAATGAAAAATAAATAAGTAGCCCATGCAAATGTGCTGCTGCCTCTTCCTTCACCATCAGCCTGAGAGACTGGCAGGTGGAGAGGTGCTATCGGCCAGAGCCAGAATAGAACGGCTTCATTACCGTACGGCATGGCTCCCCTAATTGTTTACCGTCCTGGAGCTCTCTGAGAGAACTGGGCCTCTCCTGGGAGCCAGTAAACTGCCGTATCACCAAGCTACTATTTTATCCCACCTGTGCTCAGCTCAGGGCGGCACGGATGGTGCAGTGGGTAGCACTGCCGCCTCACAGCAAGGAGGTCCTGGGTTCGAATCCCCGTCGGCCGGGGCCTCTCTGTGCGGAGTTTGCATGTTCTCCCCGTGTCTGCGTGGGTTTCCTCCGGGTACTCCGGTTTCCTCCCACAGTCCAAAGACATGCACGTTAGGCTGATTGGAGAGTCTAAATTGCCCGTTGGTATGAGTGTGTGAGTGAATGGTGTGTGTGCCCTGCGATGGACTGGCGACCTGTCCAGGCTGTATTCCTGCCTTTCGCCCAATGTATGCTGGGATAGGCTCCAGCGACCCTGATCAGGATAAGCGGGTTCTGATAATGGATGGATGGATGGATGGATGGATGTGCTCAGCTCAACCACATCTCTAGCTGTTGAATGAGGTGTGCCTCATCTGGGTTGGAGTGAAAACCTACAGGTCTGTAGATCTCCAGGAACTGAGTTAGAATATTTGCTTTCACAAGAAAGTAAAATGAGAAATGAGAAAGTTTTATCCTCTGCAGGACCTCTTGGAACACATATGAAAGGCTAGTACA
Organism: Conger conger; assembly: GCF_963514075.1. Classification (NCBI taxonomy): domain Eukaryota; kingdom Metazoa; phylum Chordata; class Actinopteri; order Anguilliformes; family Congridae; genus Conger; species Conger conger. Next base: position 55,367,223 of record NC_083763.1, read on the forward strand.
CAGTGCGCTGCACAATGCCAGCCCTGCTCGTAAACAGAAAGACAGAAACTCCTCAATACTTTTTCACCTTACCTAACAAACTTTTAGATGATTAATTTCTCATCCCAGTAGGTATCCACAAGGGTTCTAAGATGCTACTTAAAATGCCACTCCAGGAAGATTTACGCCTTTTTCATTATTTGATTGGCAGTCTCTTACCTGTCGTTTTTTATGGTTTTTCTCAATCAGCGACATTTCACCTGTAGTCATAATACTGTTTGTGACACTGTGTCATCAGAGATGAATCTATGATGATCCTGAAACTGATTTCTGAAGTGGGCTGTACCGCATTGCATATCCCTTTAATTGCGACTTCTAAATGAGACATTTTCAGCAGGGCGTCTCTAAATGCCTACAAATGATGCACAGCTTGGTTTATGAGTGAGAAGGCATCTCGAAGCATCTACACTATAGTACATGCAAATGAAGGTACTCAACAACTGTGCCCATCCATCTATCTATGTACAAGAAAGGTGATCTTCATTTCTAGTCCTTTCTGGTTTTTGTTCTTGCTTGCCACTTAATTAATCAATTAAGTCAATTACACAGTTAACTCACCTCACCAAAGAACTTGTGGCCTGCCAGGACCAGGAATGAAAATTGCAGTAAAAACCATCTATGCCGGCTTAACCAGCTCAAAAATTGAGCTGGTCATAAGCTGTTCTAGCTTGTCAAACAGCAAGGCCAAGCTGGTCTAGCTGGGTATGAGCTGGTCAACCATGTCAAACTGGGAGCTAGTTTTAACTGGTCAACCAGCTACCAGCTGCTTCAAAACCTTGCTTGAGGGTACAAGAGTGCCTTACCAGCAGTCCATTAAGAACCACCCAGCAGTCCGCAAATACTCTCATGCATTTTGATCCATTACACGTGTACATTACACTTCTCATTACACAGAAACCCATTATTACACAGAAGATTGCAACAAAGTCCCAGAAGAACTGCTTTAAGGAATAGCCTTAAAACTTTTTGCAGACAGAGAGATTTTAAACTGCATTAAAACGTATCACCATAGAACCTAATCATAGTCTGTCCCTGCAGGCCAAAAAATTCCTGTCAGGCAAACAGTTTTTCCCTCATTAAAACCCTGCCTTACTGTGCTCTCAGCTCAGTAGATAGAACTGTGAGTTTACGTATTGCAGAACTGTACAGCAAAGGCTTCCGACATCACAATTTCAGCATTCGGAATGGGAGTTGCACGTCTTTAACGTCACACACGGCTGTGGAGCAGTGCCAAAGTGATCATGGTCGGAGGCCAGGGCTTTTAAACCAGGAGCCATCGGGTGATAAACACGTCACACTCTGCATCTCGTAAGAGAGGCCGCTGTCACGGCGCGGGGAAAAACCGCTAAAAGCGCCGCCAGCGGATTAGCGGAGCGGAACGGCGGGGTCATTTGTCCGTCGCTGTAAGAAGCATCAGGGTGGTGGGCGGCTGGCCGATGGCCCATTGGTCGAGGAGGATAGCTAGAGAGAGCAGGGCATTGTGGGATGTGAGGGCCAGTGCCAGACAGCTCGTTTAAACACATTTTACATTTCCATTTGTCATTTGGCAGATGGTTTTAATCCAAAGCGATTTGCAAGTGCATAGCTTCCATAGGTTAAAAGCATCAAATCCATAACTAGCAAAACACTCATGAAGAGCTGTTCTAAACAAAAAGACAATCATCATCGTCAAATTTTTATTAAGGGTTAGGTTAACATTGTGGTTCTCTATCTTTTTGCACCCCATGGAAACATTCCCATCTCCACCCACCCCACAGGAGACAACTTGTCTGACTGTCATCATCGCAACTCCATCTGTACACGCTCCATCGCAGTTAGTCAAGCTTATGCCATATAACCCCATACGAGCATGAAAGTGATTTAAAAAATTGCCGTTGGAGTAATCCTCAAATATTTACAAAGCAAGAATCCTTCTTTATTAAAAAATGTTTTCCCATTCATAGCAAACCTAGTATGAGAATGTAACATCTACAGAAAGTGAAAAGGTTATATTTTATATATAGCAGTGTTATCTGCTTGCTTTGTGTTATTTAGCTGAATACTTACTTACAGTATGTCTTATGAAGGAGATATACTTTATTGAACCCTGTGGAATAATTTGTACTCTGCATTTGACTTAAATCTAAATTACTTAGGAGCTGTGGGCAGTCGCAGTGCAGCACTCTTGGTCAAGGGCAGTGGCAGGAGAATACCTAACCTGACATGTATATCTTTTGAGTGTGGGAGGAAACCGGAGTACCCGGAGGAAACCCACGGGAACACAGGGAGAACATGCATGTGTGCTGTGTAAGGGTTTGAGTAAAGTAGACCAGTAGACCATTGGCGTTATTGGTAAATATGTGAGTGGGAATCTGGTGATTGGTCTGTATGTGTATGTGAGGCCGCTGGGAATGGTGAGGGAGTGAGTGTAGTTTTGCGCCCGTTGTGGGTTTTCAAGGAGAGCATGGTCGCGGAGAAAAGACGGTAGTACAAGGGAGTTAATGTCCTTTTCTTCTGCAATAAAGGATGTAAACGCCTAGGGACTCCTCGTTCTTGCAGCAGAAACCAGTCGTTAAGTCGGCTGTTACTCCAAGGTTGCTGACAAATGAAAGGTGCAGCTAAAGCTAACTAGATATAATTAGCAGCTTCGGCCCTGGAATCAAAAAGGAGTAGTGGTTCTGTTCCCCTGTGTCTCCCAACTACGTTTCGGAGACAGAATCAGGAAAAAGTAACACCGCTTCACTTTTTATTCCTGCATTGTAGTGCAGAAGAGGTGTTCCAGTGCAAGGTGCATCAAAAGAACTCAAAATGAAAGACAGACAGAGTACTCGCTAAAGAATGAAATTAAATATAGGCTTTAGAAATGACTTGAAAAGACAAATTACAGAGGACGTGACCTTGTTGTCCTAAATGGTAGTCACGTCCCTGGTCATGGCACATAGGCTGTGCTTCTCCCTTTGTTTCCTTTGAAGGGAATTTGCCGTTCATTTTTTGTTCACTAGGTGCACACACAGCGGCGTGTGATTTTAAGGAGGTTATCTGGGGTCCCTGCAGGGGGGGAGGCAGGCTGGGGACTGCCCAGGCACGACAGGACATGTGGGGCAGGTGCTCGACGGGCGGTGGCTCCCCCTCTGGAGGCCTGCAATGGAGGAGAGAGATCCCAGTCCATTTGGCAGCTGAACTTTGTAGCTCAGCGGGGACTTTCCCCCGGACTCTGGCTCTCTCTATCTCTGAATCTCTCTTCCTATCTCTCTGTATCTCTCTCTCACTTTCTCTCTGATCCTCTCTGTCTGTGATTCTCTCCTATCTCTCTCTATCTCTTACTCTCTCACCCTCTCTCTCTGATCCCCTCTCTGTCTCTGATTCTCTCTTCCTATCTCTCTCTATCTCTCTCTCACCCTCTCTCTCTCACCCTGATTCTCTCTTCCTATCTCTATCCCTCTCTTGCTGCTCACTTTGTATCTCACCCTCTCTCTCTGTCTCTCTCTCTCTTTCCCCCGAGTCTGACCCTCTCTTCCTATCTCTCTCACTCTCTCTCTGTCTCTCTCTCTCTTGATCTCTTGCAGTCTCTCTCACCCTTTCTCTTGGTCTCAAATTCAAATTCAAATTGCTTTATTGGCATGACAAAATTAGCATTTGTATTGCCAAAGCATGGCAAGGAACATGTTAAAACAGGTGAAAATAACAGAGTAATATGATTACATATAAAAACAGGATCATAATTGACACAATAATGATTCTATATATATACATAATAATACACACACATATATGCACATGCATATTCATACACACGTATATACACATACCTACGCATATACATATAATTAGATACAAATTGTTCTGACATACTTATAACAAGCTAATCTAATAATAACAGTTTATATAACAGGTAAATTCTATGTCAATATGTGTCTGTGTGTGTGTGTGTGTTTGTGAATTGTAGAATTGTATGTTCGTTTTGTCACTCACTGTCTCTGAGTATGTGACATTCAGACACATATTTTACTGCAATATGTGCAGTTGGTCCCTCCCCAAGACTATCGGCAGTTGGTTGCTCTCTTCCAGATGGAGAAAGTTGGGGATATGTTTTTTAAATTCATAAAAATATTTTCTCTCTAATATTATTGTCTTTTTCACATTTTAAAAGTAAGTGCACCTCCATTTCAACCTCACCTGTCATACAGTGACCACATATCCTCTGTTCTTTTGGTAGCCAGGACTTTTTATGTCTACCTTTTTCAATGGCTAGGTTGTGGTCACTCAGTTTGTACTTGGTAAAGAGTCGTCTCTGCTTCATATCTCAGACAGTCACAAGATATTCAGCCAATTTGTATTCTCGTTTTAGGGCCAGGTAGCAAGTAAGCTTGTTTTGTGTTTTGGTTTGGTTGTTCCAATGTTCCAGATAAATGGTTTTATTTTGTTTAGCAATTTGGTTTATTCCGATTTGTGTTTGTAAAGCAGTGCTGGCCTGAGAGATGTTCTTGTTAGATGTGAGATGATTAGTTAGTCTCCGTATGCTCAACTTACTTAGTGGACTCTTTTCAGGGTTCAGCTCTTGGGTTTGAAATGCATGGAACTGCAGTGTTGTTTTGGGACTTGATTTCAGATGTATCCAGAATTTGAGTGACCTTTTTTGTATGTTTATAATCAATGGGAATCGTCCTAATTCATCCCTGCATGCATGTTTGGTGTTGGATGTTTAAAATTGTTCTGCAGAATTCTGCATGTAGGGCTTCAATTGAATGCTTCTCCCATCTAATGTAGTCCTGTTGACTGAGTGGACCCCATACTTCACTTCCATACAAAGCAATTGGCAGGATTACACTGTCAAATATTTTTGACCAGATTCTGATTAGAATGTCAATCTGGAAGAATTATTTTCTGATTGCATAGAAGGCTCTGCAGGCCTTTTCTTTCAGTGAATTCCCTGCCAGACCAAAGTTTCCTGAGGCACTTCTTTTCAGACCCAGGTAATTATAGGACAGGGTGTGTTCTAGGGCGGTGTTTCCTAGACTGAACGTGTGTCTGCTTTCCTGAGATCTTGCCTTTTTTTGGAAGATCATTATTTTTTATGGTTTACTGTCAGGGCCCAGTTCTGGCAGTATTGCTCTAGCAGGTCCAGATGCTGCTGTAGCCCCTGTTCAGTGGGCGACAGCAGCACCAGGTCATCTGCATAGAGGAGGAATTTAACTTCCATCTTGTTTAGTGTTAGGCCAGGGGCTGTAGATTGTTCCAATAACACCGCTAACTCATTTATATAGATATTAAATAGAGTAGGGGACAAGTTACATCCCTGCCTAACACCTCGCCCTTGAGTGAAGAGATCAGTCCTTTTATTGCCAATTTTTATTCCGCATTTATTATTTGTATAAATTGATTTAATTATGTCATATACTTTACCCCCCTACACCGCTTTTCATAATATAAACCTTCCTGCCAAATTGAATCAAATGCTTTTTTTAAATCAATAAAGCATGCAAAAAAATTATTTTCCTTTGTTGGTGTACATTCATTAGGGTGTGTAGGGTGTAAATATGATCAGTAGTTCGGTGATTTGGTAGAAAGCCAATTTGTCCTTCACTCAAGACGTTGTGTTCGGTAAGGAACGCCAGTATTCGGGCGTTAATAATACTGCAGAAAACCTTCCCCAGATTACTGCTTACACAAATGCCTCTGTAGTTATTTGGGTCTAATTTGTCTCCACTCTTGTGTATTAGGGAAATAAGCCCCCAGCTCCAGTTCTCAGGGAAGCAGCCAGCTTGGAGAATAAGATTGAACAATTTGAGCAGGGCCAGCTGCAGCTCAGCGGTGCTGTGTTTAAGCATCTCTGTCCTGATGCCGTCATGGCCACAAGCTTTTCTTGGTTTAAGTTTTTTAATTTGGTCTTCTAATTCTTTAATTTGGTAGATTAATTTGGTCATTTGTAGATTTGGTAGTCAAGTGGTTTCTGATTGTTTTTGATAGCTGATTGTTAGTTTTTCTTTGATTTTGCTCTGTTCCAAATTGAGATTGTTTGGTGATATTTGTTTGTATAAGTTTTCAAAATGTGTTTTCCAGGTATTACAGTCTTGTATAGCCAGATTTTGTGTGCTCTTGTTGCTCAATTTGTTCCATTGTTCCCAGAACTGATTTTTTTCAATAGAATCCTCAATTTCTCTGAGGGTTTGATTATAATGATTACATTTTTTGTGTCTTAAAATATTAAATTCTCTCAGTGTTTCAGTGTAGATTTTCCAAATTGTGTGGTTCATGGTGTTTTTGGTTGGACAAGTGCCTTAATTTGTTTCTGACACTTCTGCAGTCCTCATCAAACCATGTTTCTTTTTGGGGTCTCAGGCCAGATTTCTGACTTTTGTTTTTGAGACCTGCTTTGTTGGCTGATTTATAATATATTTTGTTAATTTGGGTTACAGACATATTTATGCCAGATTGGTTTGGTTGGAATGTTTTTGAGAGAAAGTTGGTAATAAGGTTAGTAGTCTCCGGTGAACTGATTGCCGTTTTAAATTTTACATCACTGTCATGAGCCCATTTGAACGTTTTGTTCAGCTGAAATGTTTTGCAGGGCTCGGGTTCTTTCGCTATCTTTTGTCCATTTCTTTTTATGTATACATTTATCTGACAGTGATCAGAAAGTGGTGACTGTGGTCTGACAGTGAATGCACTAATGAAGGAGGGGTCCATGTCAGTGATTGCATAATCGACTACACTAGCTCCAAGAGCTGAACAACAAGTGAAAGAGTCCCCTCTGACCCTTCCATTAAGCATGTACAGACCAAAGGATCGACAGAGGTGCACTAACTCTTTGCCATTTTTGTTTGCAGTATAATCAAGACTGTTTCTTTGGGTAGTGGTGGGGTTAAGGTAGAAAATGTGGCTGTTGCCAGCAGAATCCACGATATCATTCTCTGATCCTGTTCTGGCATTTAAATCTCCGATCAATAGGACATTAACCTGGGCCTGGTAATGCCTGATCTCCGAATGGAGAATTTCAAAAAAATAGTCATCGAAGTATGGTGACTCTAAAGGGGGAATGTAGGCCGCAATGTATATGTCATTATTACAGTCAATAGTGTTTTTGTTTAATTTTAGCCACATATATGTTGGTTTTCTTTCAATTTCAAATAGATTGGATGATAGTTCCTCTTTGTACCATATCACCACCCCTCCTGAGTCTCTGCCATGTTTAATAGTATTATGTTTCAGGGATGGGAGTAAAATTTCTCGATAGTTTGGGGGACAGTGAGTTTTTGTGTTGTCACGGCACCATGTCTCTAAAAGAACAATGATGTCGTGACCAGATATGTATATGTGGAATTCCGAATTTGTGCTATTAATTCCAAATGTTGATGAATACAAACCCTGAATATTCCAAGAGCTAATCAGTAATGATCTCATTTTCAATAAAATTTAATTTGTTATAGATTTGTACAAAAAGAAGTAACAGCAAAGGAACAAGTGGTAAAAAAATAAAATAAAATAAAATTTATGCATATACATACACACATACATACATATACATATACATATATGCATACATACACATATACATACTTTTTTCTTTTTTTTATATATATAAGTATGGATATACTTATCCTATAATTCTACAGATGAGCTCTAATAATTGCCTCACCTCTCCATAGTCTGGAGAATCTGGGTTGTTCCTCCCAGACAGTACCTGAGCGTAGGTGGGCTGTGTGTTAGGGGGTGCTGTGGCCTGCACTCTGTTGTGCTGTGCTCTGCTGTAGTAGGCCGTGCCAGATTGGGTTGGCTGGGCGGGGCTCTGCTGGGTGGGGGGGCTCCTCTGCATTGGGTTGGGTTGGCTGGGCGGGGCTCTGCTGGGTGGGGGGCTCCTCTGCATTGGGTTGGCTGTGCTGGGCGGGGCTCTGCCGGGTGGATTCGTCCTCTGTGATGGGTGGGCTGTGTGTCCTGTCCCCTGGTGGTGGCGTGGTGGTCCTCTGATGGCGTGAAGGCTGGGTGCTGCTCCTCTCAGGTCCTCTGCAAACATCGAGACGCTGCTCCGGTCCAGGTGCACATGGTCATATAGGTGCTCAGGGGTCAGAGTGGGGTGATGTGTGACTTTAACTCCCGTCAGTGTAGCACAGTCTGTGGTGATGGCTCGGTTTATGTTATTGATTAGTTCAGAAGGGACGTCTTTCCGAGGCAGTAAAGTGGAGATGGTGATGTTGGCTGTGGGGAACTCCCTGCTTGCTTTTTGGGCCACCTTTGTCGCTGCCTGTGACACCCTCTCTCCCTGAGAACACAGGTCATTTGTACCCGTGTGTATGATAATGTTATCTGGCTCGCCTAGTCGGGAACGACAAAGGAATTTGTGTGCTGTGTCAGTTGTGGGACACCAGAATTTTCCTACCCTGTGTGTGGGGAACATCTGTCTGTGCTGCGGGAACTTGCCATTAGAGTCGATGAGGATGGCGGTTTTCGGGGGCTGGTTCCCTGCAGTTGGCTGTGAGCAGGATGGGGTAGATGCTGGGTGTAGCTCTGTCGGGCTGTTCACAGGCTGTGATGCTGATGGAGGGCTGGGGTCCTGAGGGGGGGCCGGTGCTGGGCTTGGGGCTGGCCTGTGGCTCTGCATGGCTGCTCTCAGTCTGTGATGTGCAGTCTGTGGTCTGCACTGATTCTGAGGGCTGAGCTGCTCTCGCACTGAGCAGCTCATCTCTGAGACTGAGGATCTGCGTGTCTCTCTGCTCCAGGTCCTCCTTTAAATCCCTCGGTTCTGCTCTTAGGGCCTCATTTTCCTTATGGAGATCAGTTTTGCTCTCTTCTAGTCGTCCCATTTTTGTCCAGATTTCTTCTTTGAATTGAGTAAATTCAGTTGTGAGTCTCTGAATACTGTTTATCTTTTATCTCCGACAGTTTATTCTCTCTCATTTCAATTAATTCTACCTCTAGCAGGGATAGACAGTCCTGGATGCGCTGTACAGACACCGGTGTTCTGGGTGTGGCAGGGCTGTGAGTGGCTGTCAGTGTGCTGGAGGAGGCTGGCTGGGCAGGGCTGGGCACTGTGTGTGTCAGGGAGGCTGATACGGTCACACTGGGAGCAGATGGGGCTTTATAGGATACAGAGGATTTCTTCTTTTCAACTTCATGATTTAGTCTCTGAAAGTTAGTCTCAAACTGCTGTAATTTTACTTCAGATCCTTGACAGTACCGTTGTTTTATATATTGATGTTAAATTTGGGGGTGGTGTCTAGGTACAATTGCCTGATTGTTTTATTGCGGCCCATTTTCAGGTTTTTATCATCTGCACGGAGAGCAGAATGCCAGGCTTCTGGGTGCCCTGTGTAGAACAGCAGGTCTGATTTCACCTCTCTCTCATTCAGCACAATAAAATCTGCTCTGAGCGTTTCTGGAGTCTCTTTCAGTAGCCTAGCTTTGTGTTTCTTTCTCCCTGTTTCACTGCTGACTTCTTCAGGGTAGCTGATTGCTAGGTTACGGAAGCTCCGCCCACTATTCTGCTGTAGAAATGTATCCATTTTCAACTGGTCTCTCTCTCACCTTCTCCCTGTCTGTCTCTCACCCTTTCTCTTTGTCTCTTTTTCTCTCTCACTGTCTCTCACTGTCTCTCACCCTCTCTTTCGGTCTCTCTCTCACCCTCTCTCTGTCTCTCTCTCTCACTCTCTCTTGCTCTCTCTTGCCCTCTCTCTTCACTCTCTCTCTCTCTCGCATGCTCACTCTCTCCCTGCGACTCATTAATTGGCCCACAAAACGGAGTGTCCACTCATTTGAGCATGAGGAGATCCTTTCCCCTGGAGAAAGGCAGACCCGTATCCACACAGAACCCGGGCCATTTTCTGCCCGAGAGGAGTTGGGGCCACTGTACTCTGCCTGGCCCCGCATAGAAGCACAATGAAAAGCTGACAAAAGCAGAAAGAAAGAGAGAAAGAAAAGATATCTGCACCAGTAGCAGTGCTGGAGATGCATCAAACAGAGGTACATTAGCCACACTGGAGTTATGTAATACAAACACCTTCAAAGGTGCACAGACGCTGGCGCTCGTTATGAGCCTACGGAAAAGAAAAATAAAAAACTGTTTGCGTTTCATTAATCTTCCTTTCAAACAACAGTCATTTTCCAGGTTTAAGGAGCTAATGTTTTGAAACATTTTAGACCCAAGAGATGTCAAGAGACGTTAGCTAAGGAGACATGACAGGCTCGTAATTGCGTAAGAACAAAGGACAGACGACTTGTCTACTGCGCAAAAATAAGCCATTAGTAATCTCTCAGCATGAGCGAAATTTAATTAGTCAAACTTTTCTGTTTTTATATTTATTATATTCCCATATTCACCGGCGATCCATCATATTTGTGGATTCGCAATTAATAGATTGAAGTCATGGGCTGCAGTGGACCTACATCATCAATTTTGCTGTAACAAGACATCTTAGGAGCCGAGCCAGGAATGTAATTAGGCAAGAGAACGGCTGTGTGTTTCTTCCCTCGAGCCAAAATGGAGCTCATGTAGCACCTATACGCCAACGTGTGCCCCTGGCTGTAACCTATAGCGATGCCTTTGGACAAGCTGTCACCCGCCGTTGGCTATCACGCGCTAATACGCACACGGCAGTGAGATGGTTTTTCTTTTGCACGCCGCGTATATCCCAGGTTTTTTTCCGAGGGCGATTTCACAGGAATCTCGTCAATGCTCCAGGGCAGTGCTGAATCAACTCCACCAGAGTTCATTTGAGTCTAACTACAGCACATTGCACGGTGGATAGTGCTATCGCCTCACAGCAAGAAGGCCCTGGGTTCGAATCTTGTGCTGGCCTATTGTGGATGGAGTTTGCATACAGCTATTCCCTGCCTCTATGTGGGTTTCCTCCCGCAATCCAAAGACATGCAGGTTAGGCTGGATCATGGGGCTTTACTGTAAAAGAGCACGCATGCCCAGTCAACCAAACCTACCGTATAAATAAAGGTTAATAGATACTGTAAATAACAACACATACTCCTGCATTTCCTGTATTGGGGAACAGAAAATTAGTGGTCAACAGAATAGGAAATTGATCCATCCAATGGCATTTCAAACCTTTTCCACATTTTGGACAAAATTAATATCATTTCAGTCGTGAGACTGTACTCTACAGCAAAGTGGTGCTGTCATTTTTTTCAGACCAACGACCATATAATTAATTTCACGTTTGCTTAAGCCAACTCCCTTTGGGATGGTAGTGCGCTGATATGTTTTGAAAGTAAGGCACTCCACAAAGCACATCCATTAGTTTAGGACAATTGAGTTCAATCTGTCATTTGCTTGCTGCAACTTTATTTATGGTGCAATCAAACAAATGGAAGTTAGTTTTTAATTTACAGTGGGCCTTGAAAAGCCTGAGGACTTCATTGAAGGGTTTATGAACCAACTTAGAACAGTGGGGAGTTACTGAAGTGAAAAATGTATTAAAAAGTCATACAAATTTCACAGCAAAGGTGCTGTGAAGAGAATATGCAAAATGATCCAATACAATAAGAACATAATCAATTTATATGATGCAGCTAAAACAATCCTGTTACAATGTACACATAACACCAAAATGAGGTTGAGGGCAAAAAATGTACTTTCACATTTAGCAGAAGGTAAAATGGTAGGCAAGAAGCATGGGTGATATAGTCAAGTTGGACACATACAGTAAACAACGATGAAGGCAGTGTTGCTAGAGTGCAAACCGGTGTAAGATTATGGACATTTCACTAAATAATTGGCTATGATTCATAATGATATGGAAAGATTTATGTATGTTGTATGGATCGGATGGGATCATTGCCTTTTGAACTGATGCAGTACATTGATCAGGATCCAGTTTCTCAGGTCATGGTGTCTCCTTCCCTTTTGGCTGGGTTGAGATTTTCAGTTTATCGACAGATCTAGCCCAGTGTCGTCTTGCTGTAAGGACTTCGAGACCTTCAGCTGCTGAGAGAACAGTCAACATCCTCAGACTAAATGCGTCTTTCTGCAGACCACGAAGTGCTGAAAACCAAGTGTCTTTTCCAGAAAAGAAATACCGAGATGCTGAACTCTATAAATGTGCCAACTGAGAGCTTCAGCAAGAATAGAAATGCGATAGTCATCACAATCTGAAGCATTTTGTTTAAGCACATTTCAAGCCATATCGAATTCTGAGCCTGTTCGAAACACATAAGGAATTAAGGCATATTGTGTGGAAAGGCCATTGTTTCTGAGGGTTCAGCCGGCAGATTGTTCTGCCCTGGAGGAGGGGAAGGCCGGCTGTCGTGGTCTCTGCAGACCCGCCCCATTGTCACAGTTAAGTCATGCGCTTATTCATAATTAGAAGAAGCTGGCACAAAACGCGGCATTTGAGCATTTCAGTTGGCACACTGCACTTCTGCAGGATGTGCTACAGTAAGCGGGTTCCAGCTCACTGTCCCTCTTTAATAGCTGTGCTTAATGCAATCGTGTTTATCTATCAAATCAGGGCCAATGAGAGCAGCAGGCCATGTGGTACTGTATACTGTAAACTGCAGGCCATGTGGTACTGTATACCGTACACTGCAGGCCATGTGGTACTGTAGACTGTATAATGCAGGCCATGTGGAACTGTATACTGTATACTGCAGGCCATGCGTTACTCTATACTTTATACTGCAAGCCATGTGGTACTGTATACTGTATACTGCAGGCCGTGTGATACTGTATACTGTATACTTCAGGCCATGTGGTACTGTATACTGTATACTGCAGGCCGTGTGATACTGTAGACTGTATACTGCAGGCCATGCGTTACTCTATACTGTATACTGCAGGCCATGTGGTACTGTATACTGTATACTGCAGGCCGTGTGATACTGTATACTGTATACTTCAGGCCATGTGATACTGTATACTGTATACTTCAGGCCATGTGGTACTGTATATTGTATACTGTGTAAACTGCAGGCCATGCGTTACTGTATACTGTATACTGTGTACTTCAGGCCATGTGATACTGTATATTGTATACTGCAGGCCGTGTGGTACTGTATACTGTAAGGCTAAAACAAGCAGTCACAGAGGAACTTCCAAATTCCACAACGAAAGGCCACCATGTCTGCCAAGTGCCCAATTTCTCTTTCCCACTTTCTCTCTCTATTTGCTATGTGTCGAGCAAAAGCGACCTTTAGAAGTGAGATAATTACAAAGCAAAGGGAAAATATTACCCTCAGTTCCAGGCTAACAACACTCCAAATGTCTCTAATACTCTCCTACATTTAGGTACTTACCTGTAGTAGACACTCTTAGCCAGAGGGAAGACCATGCATGAGGTTTAGGCAACAGAGCTAGTGCCAAGTCATCAGGGTCATCACCAATAATCCAGTAGTATTAATGCACAATGTATAGAAGCACATACAACTTACAACATATTGTTATATATGATGTAGTCCTTCAACTCGGGTTTGAGGATGTAGCTTTCAGTTTAGCTTCACTAAACCCGTGATAAATGTTCAGCATTTGGTGAGCCAAGATGACCGTGTTCTGTGGTGGAAGATGGTTCTCCAGCAGTGACACTGCTGGGATGATTGTACAGTGTAGTCTTAACCACTTTGTCTCTCTAAATTCACATGCAGTAAAGTTGTTGGTCTCTAAGTGTTGGCGCAGGTGGAGTTTTTGCTGGTCTGTGAAACCCATTCACCTCCATTGAGATATTCCCTTGAGGCTAAATGTAGATATTTGGGAGGTAATGATATCAGACAGTTTACTTCAAGCAGAATGAAGACCAGGAAAAAAAAAAGAAGAATTTTCCTCATTGAAAAAAAGCTTGTCAAAATCTGAAACGGCTCTAGTTTGAATGATAAGAAAACATTAGTCCCTGTTAAACACGCTTGTTGCATTTGATTAGGCTAAATGCAGTGATTTCAGTTCTAATTGCTCTTTAAATGACACCTCTTAGAATTACTGAGCCTCAGGGCTGAGTGTTGTGTTGCTTTACTTTAGAACTCGCTTGTGTCTCGGTAGATTTCTGACAGGGGTACGCTTCTGAACCTCGACTAGATCCCTAGGATTCCTCTGAAACCATGAGCTGTAGAGACGGCCAATTACGATATGAAATACTGTATTACGTAAAGCTTTATAAAGTCGGAAAATAAATTTGTGACTTTGAGGATACCTTTGGGGTAAAACTCGTTGAGCAGGAAGAGAAAGGCCTTTTGACATCACATTGTCCCCTTATATAAGAGGGCTTGTTAGAGCCAGTTCAGTCTCACACCATAACTTTCCCCACAGGGTTTTGGGGGGTCACTTTCCAAGGTGACTAACTTTCCAGAGCAGCCACAAGTTTTTGCTGCCAGCAAAACTAAACAAAAAAAACATGAGAACAAACAGTGATTATATATTTTATCACATAATTGTCAAAATTCAGCTGTGAGCAAGATAGAGCTTGACGTAATAACATAACAGTTATTTAGCTGCCGCTTTTATCCAAAGCGACATCCAGTTGATTCAACCAAACAAACAGGTGCCAACCCCGCCTGGATCAATGTGGGGTTAAGGGCTTTGCTCAAGGGGCCAACATCTGCACTTATTTGTGGCTACAGAGAGGCTTGAACCACCAACCTTCCAGGTCTCTATCAAGCACCGTACTGTAGCCACTAGACTATAGGCTCTGGTAGTCCTTGCCTATTGTGGATGTTTCTGAAATGGATGCTGTTGTTGTTGTTGTTTTTTTATTTTTGATAGCCAAACTAATAATACTCATAAAGTCATTTATAAGATATTTTAAGATGCCCCTTTGGGGGGGAGAAATATTTGACGACGTTAACAAATTGTCCTGACACAAGTCATTGTTGATTTCACTGTTGTAGGCGAAAGACTCTAGGGCCGCAGATAAGACTGTTGCCATGGGGCTGAAGGAGATTCCGAGTAAGCCGTCCTCTGAAGGAAAACCCCTCCTCACAGTGACAACCAAGGTGGGCGGAGCCATTGAACTACCCAATAGGAAGCACTTCCTGGTTTGGTGACAATAACAACTTAAGCTGATAAGGCTTGAAACATCCCATACCCAACCTCCACTATAAGCATACGTCGACCCAGTGTTTTTCCACCCAAAAAAAAAAAACCTCATCTAAAAACAATTAAGTACAGTGTCTTTTTTTCTTCATCATAAGCTGCTTTATGGGGTATAAAATCAAGAAGAAGGTTGTCCAAGTGCTTTGCAATGCAGACTTTTTTCAGAAACAGAGGCGTCAATAAAGCTAAGAGCTACTGTGGAATGGCTGAGTTCTGAAGGCCACATCGTGTAATGGATCCAGCCATCTGCTATCTGCGCGTACCTAATTAAATAGATTTTGCAGCTTTGCCCTTATCTTTCTACAGCAGAGTGTAAACCAGAATTATTAGAGGTTTATTTTACAGTCTCTGTGTTAATATTAATTTGAAAATAAAACCGCTCCCAGCTATTTTTTTTACCCACAATGTTTATTTTCATTAGAATTCAGAAGGGATAAATGTTTACATTTACAATTGATTTATAGATTTAGGTTCTTGACTTGTAATAGGTTTCTGACAGTTTTATCTGCCAGCTATTGCCACATTAGAAATGGAAATGATTTAATATAATCATAATTTAAGATTATCATACACAATGAGATTACTTATTTTACCATCTTTAAACCATGAGGAGACTTTTTACAGTTCCACACCATTAGGACACTTTTTTGTACACCAGGTTTGCACCATTAGGAGGCTTTTTTTACACCTCATAAGCAGCTCATCTCTATTGACAGCATGGGATTAAATTATGACCCAATTAATCCAATGCCCCGCCACGTTTTGTAGACCCTGGTCTGTGCTTTTCGTGTCGTTTGCCTTGCTGTGTGTCCTTGGTGTTGGTAGCGTAGACGTCCGTGTGTTTCTCACTCACCTGTGTGCTCTCTATGCTGCGTTATGATGTTACTGTACGTTTAAACTAGCTGGCTGTGCTTGTGTGTGTGTGTGTGTGTGTGTGTGTGTGTGTGTGTGCGTGTGTGTGTGTGTGTGCGTGCGTGCGTATTTGCTTCACTTTGTTTATCGTACATTTTGGATTGCTGTATTTTCTGGCTGTATTAAAATTGTTAGTACCCCGTTGAAGCTTCTATATTTGTATATTTGCTGCTGATGTGTTTCTTTGATGGTAAAGTTTTTCATTATTATTTGTCATTATTTTTGTCTGTTTTTAATATTTCCAGCCGAAGCAAGAACCAGGAGTTTCGTCTTAATTCTTTCTCTGCGTGAATCGGTCAGCTTCAACCTGTGTGCCGCTATACTTTATATAAAGCATATTTTCCCCCAGTACTACAGTACAACCATGAATTACAGTTACCGTGAGACAACTGCAACTCTTTTTTTATTGGCAGTATATATTTGGAATATTTATATTCTACTATATGTGTAATGATTCATTACTGTGTGTTGTACTGTGCTTTGAGGACTATACAACAGACAAAAGGTATATAATTATCATTATCATCATCATTAACAACAACAACAACAATAAACACATTTTACAACAATATTACAAATGACAAGTTTTTAGATGATACCAGTAATCATAACCTGATCAACTCAACTCATGTGAGCAAAGACATGTACACCCTGAGACTAATCTTCAAAAGCCCAGAGCAGCTCACCCCCTCCTCACCCCCAGGTAGCACCAGCTGCCGCATATTCCATGCCTGTGTTCCCACCACCTGAGTACAGTTCTGCATTTTAGAGCGATAATGTCACCTGATTTACAGTACTCCACATTTGTCTGTGCATTTCTTTCACTTATCTTCTTTTGAAGTTACAGCTTATATGCACTGTTTAAAAAAGAAAATCTGTACATTTCCTCATTCCGAAGACCAGAACCTTTCAGAAATAGCATTAGAAAGAGCATAACACCCATGAAATCTTCAAGGCCTTAGTGTCTTCTGGCAGGGGATAACCACCCCCCCCTCCACCCTCCAACACCCACCCATGATCCTAGCCAGTTCAGGGTTCCCTTGACAACATCATCTGAGCATCTGTCTTGGAATCAAGCCCAGACGACACATTTAGCTCAAGTTTCTCCATGACATCATAGCTGGGTTGCCCTTCAAGTGCTTATAAACCAACAAATGTGTGTCCTGCACAGAAGTGAAAAAGAAAAGTGTCTGTGCACAACAGTGGACCCTGTTTGTATGCTAGACACAGCGATCTATATGCAAACCTTCCATCTCTTACTAACAAGATGATTACCGGCACAAGTGGAAGTCTACCATGCTAATAACGCAAATAAAGGTGAGCAAATGTAATTACCTCCACTGGCAATTAGGAGCTTGGGAGATGTGTGTTAAGATGTAACTTGGGAGACCACACATATTAAGAACAGTAGATTCTAAAATATTATCTAGATCAGTGGTCCTCCCTCCTGGACCTGGAGAGCTGCAGGGTGGGCTAGCTTTCGTTGTCACTCAGCACTTAATTGATCAATTAAAGCAGTTAATTACACAGTTAATTCACCTCACCCGGTTTCTTGGGTCTGAATTGGTTGCTGATATTAAAGGGGAAAAACAGCATCTCCTGCAGCTCTCCAGGACCAGGAGTGAGGACAACTGATCTGGATAAGAGATGTTCAATGATAACTCATTCAATATGACTTTCAGTCATATCGAGACTTTTAGCAATATTACATCAGTACCTGCAGTCAACAAAGGTAACACATCCACTCATAGCTTCTATACTGGCAACCTGTATTTTTATATACCTTTTTATCATGTATTTTTTGTATTGGCCAATAAGGTTGTATTTTAGTGCAAGCTCAATAGTTCCGCAATAACACACTCAACACTCCATGGAGAAATGCTGAAGAAAAAAAAGACTTTAAACCTACAAGATTTTAGTCAATGTTCAAACTGGACAGTTGACACTGCTAACTTGCTGAGGGATGGGAGGCGGCCATTTTGAGCGAGCACGGCGTGGAATATCGATCATTTTCCGGGGGGAAGTTTGTGTGTCCGGGACAGTGCATTTGTCTCGTCCTATGCAAAGCGGATTGGGTGACGCATTCGGGCGATGCGTGTGTTCACCAGGGTCCCTCCCGTGAGCTCTGGGGACGCGCGCCCGCGGCGTGTTTAATGGATTACGCTGTGGGAAATCTCCCGCCGAAAGTTGTGGGGAAGTGACGGCGGATATTACTCACTCTCCGGGCGCCTCCCGTCTCCAGCGCCCCCCCCCACGCCGAAGAAGAGAGACAGAATTCATATGGAGGAGAAAATGGTATTCCGTGGCTTTGGGGGTGCGAGTGGCGTTACCCACAATGCTCTGCATAAATAAATTTTTTCCACAGAAGGCCTTTTCTCCCCTCATATTAACACTTTTGTGCTGTTTGCATTTTCCTGTAAATCCCAAAAGGAGAAGGCCAGTTTTGTTGTTTTTTTTACCAAATTTTACATAAATATAATATACATTATACATCCATATATGTCTAAATCAATATACTGCATAAGTAATTATATATGCTGTAGCTTTGGCCTTGAAATGGCTGATAATAATGCAGGTGTTGAGGTGGTCAATGCTAGCAGAGCAACAGCACTTGTTTATCATTTGGGTGTAAACGCCCTGGTGTAAAATCCAGCTATAACCAGTTTGAAATACCAGCTGTTTGAAAACATAGCTTGAGCTGGTCAAACCATTTTGAGTATAGAGCTGGTCAACCCTCACTGGTCAACCCGCTAGCAGCTGTTTCAAAACCTGGCTTCAGCAGTTTTATTCAGCAGGGCATGCTTCCAAGCAGCATTCCTTTCCTTCCCCCGTGCCTCCTCCACCACCGGAGAGAAAGGACATCTCCGTACCCCTCCTCGCGGTCCCGGTCGGGAATGCGTTAAACAGGGCCCCGGGGGCCGGGGATGTGCGCTTCCATCAGTAATGGCCGCTCCTGGGGTGCGTCATTAACAGGACGGTAGCGCTCCTCTTAATTATTCCCATTAACGTCAGCAATCCTTGCTATATTTGTGCCGCAAGTTCAGGGAATCATTTTAATTGAAGAGAGGGAGGAAAAAAATCATCTAATTAACTACCTTGGTCCTAGGGAAATTTTAAATCATTCTCCTATTCTGTTAAGGGCAATGTTTTTCTGCCGGTTGTGCAAAAGGAATACATTTTTTTCATGAATAATACAAAATGAAAATGCACAGTAACATCAAAAATACAACACATTTTCGCTCCCGCTTGGTTGAAATAGTGCTACCTGCCTGTATGGCGTATACAAACTAATGCGTGCAATGCTGGGTGAAAAATGCTTACCGTTTAAAAACACATTAATCGCCATTATGCCTTGTTATAATCCGTAATCCCGCTCTGAGCCCACTTCGAATCTCAGTCTCTTCAGGTTAATGTCAAGAGGCCGGACCGCATGACAATACAACAAGCATTCTGGGAAAATAAAAGATAGTAAGGTCACAAAGAGTAACTCCGCTTATGTATGTGTCGTTTATTTCTTTAAGATGGAATGGCCTTTCATATGCAAGATTAGCATTGCATTCAGTGGAATTATGAGTGAACGTATTGTCCGCTTTCTTCAATTTAAATTTAAATCAACGCACTAGGGTTTTACAGGTTGACGTAGTGTCATTTCCAAATTATCTTTGTCACTCAATCACTATAGACTTATACAGGTCTCATGCCCTGTAAAACTAATCTATAATTTGCACACACATACACACACACACGTATCTGTTCAAACATAAAAAATAACAGGAAGTATTATTGGTCAGACTCCCTCCTAAAAGAAAAAAGCTTTTGCCTTTATCTCTATGACGCCATGGGACCAGCTTGAAGCCATTTGCATTTTCATCATCCCTAAATGTGGTATGTGTATGTATATTAATGTACACATTTCACAGACCAATAAAATATCTTATATAAATACAAGAAGAAGAATAATTACCCGTAAATACTGCTCGCGTATCAGTTTTAATGACATTTGCGTACTACGCATTTCAAAGACATCAAATAAAATAAAAAAAACGTCATTCCAGCTAATAATACATTCAACCTTCAGCACATCTTGGTTTTGTAACAAAGACAATGAAAACAACTCAACAACGCATTTGCGATTTTTCAGTGACCCATTACAGGAATTAACAGTTAAACTGTATTTGTACACCAAAAATGAGCTTTTTATTGGCAACAACCCAAGAGGCAGAATAACAAGAGCTTATATTTATCGAGTGTCTGGAATGTGAGATATGCTTCCGGCTATCTGATAGATTTGACCACGTTTCAGCCGGTGTTGCATCACAGGTCAGTGACTGCTGGCTTGAATCGTGACTGTCAACCGGAGATCTCCGCCCACGAGCAATCACAATTCTCCAGAAAAAACCCTAACAATTATCCGGTAGACGCTAAAATGTGAGCTTTAGCATTAGTACTGAGCGCTTTGTTCACACCTCTCATTTGTGACGCCACAAGTGACACAGCCAGGAATTAATTTGTCACGATATTTCATTTGCTTTATACGATTAAAACTACAGAACTATCATCAAAGTAATAAAGGAAACCATTTCCTACCTAATGGAGCCAAGCTTAGCCACCTTGTCTTAGAATTTTTTAATGAATGACACAAAATGGCGATTTTGTACCTTTGCGGATACATTAATGACGGGGTGAAACAAGGTAGCGCCGGCTACCTGTCTGGAATAAAAAAGAACAGCTGCCCTTCTGTCCTGGGGGGTGATACAGGCAAGATAATCATTAGCTGAGCTTGGTCGGACCCCCCCCCCAACCCCCCCCCTTACACGCACACACACACACACACACACACACAAATGTCCCTCACCACCAAGTCTTCACATCTTTTTTTTTCACTATTATTTTGTTCCTTGGAGCTCAATGACAGCGGCAATTATTTTTGGCGGAAAAAACATAAAAAAATTAAGCGCATTATTTGGGTGTTTAGCATTGTCCATATTTCTGCAGAAACCGTTAGCAGTTCATTATAATCATTTCTACTCCAAGAGTGCTACGGGGGAACTCCTGTCAACTACAGTACTTAGCTATACAAATGGTTCAGAAAGGTCAGTTTGTTTCCAGGCACCATTTAAGTAAATATGTCAAGTGGTTTCTAATTAAGTGCAGGGTCAGAATTTTCCCCAAACTTAAATGTGTAAATTACTGGAAGGGGGAATAAAAATTAAATTGGCACACCCAGAAATATCTGTCATTGCTAACCCTGCTGAAAGAACCCCCAGCTCAAGCTAGGTTTTGAAACAGCTGGTGGCTGGTTGACCAGTTCAGACCTGCTCCATACCCAACATGGTTTGACCAGCTCAAGCTAGGTTTTGAAACAGCTGGTAGCTGGTTGACCAGTCCATACCTGCTCCATACCCAACATGGTTTGACCAGCTCAAGCTATATTTTGAAACAGCTGGTAGCTGGTCATAGCTGGATTTTTCACAATGTGGAAACCACTCGCTGCACAGAGGTGGGAAATCCAGTTCAGAAAGTCAGCTGGCTGGAGTTCATGGGTGGAAGAAACACATGGCAGGACGTTTACTTTCTGACCCCTGGACTTTCCAACTCTAACACTGAGCGATTCATAGCAAACACACAGCACCATTCCTGCTGTCTACACGTAACAGCATGCCTGCCAATTCATTTTTCATTATCATTCATAATTTTTCATTATTATTCTGTCAGCCAATCAAGCTGTGTAGTTCAGAGGGTGGGGGCATCTCACCGTTTCCCTTCAAAGCTGCCGGAAACTTAAAATGAGTGTCACTCAGTGGCTTAAGGACAACAAAATTAGATCTAATTATATTGATTATATAACTCATGTCACAGGGAAATAAATGAAAGTTGAGTGAACAGAAAAACAAGTAATTGTTTAATGAGTATAGAACAGTATGGGGCCAGCTGTAGCCTAGTAGCTAAAGTACATGAATGGGACCTGGAAGGTTGGTGGTTCAAGCCCTGGTGTAGCCATGATAAAATCCACACAGCTGTTGGGCCCTTGAGCCAGTCCCAGAGGATAGTGCCCTGTCTTGTCTTATCAACTGTAGTTTGCTTTGGATAAGAGTGTCAGCTAATAACTCATTATTATTATTATTACATATCCTGAGAGATTTCTGGCAGTGCTACAAAGCACAGAATCATCAGAGGAGCCGTGCTAGACCGGTGTTGAAAAGAAGCATGGCATAATTATACACATACAACATGTCTCTCAGTGTCTGCGCAGTGCATGAAGGGACAAGCACTTTGCTGAAGGACTTGCGTCTCTCAGCAGTACTTACCCACCGTGTGTTCATGTGGAGAGTGAGACTGTGGTCAACCGCTTTACTTTAAATACTCTGATGCTTACAGTGTGGTCTATGTCGCGGGGCCTCCACTGAAATGGACAGCATGTCAAAGCAGAGCAGGTGTAGCCATTCTACTGAAATGCAGGGCATGTGTATAAATATGGCTGGTGTGGCAGCACTGCTGAAATGGAGAGAATATCATGACCTTGGAATTAGAAGGTTCTATCTGCGTTCTGAGTGTTTTTGAAATATTGAGCTTCAAAGACATCAAAGGGAATGGGCTCCAAGCAGATACAATGTTGCAGTTTTTAATACTTTCAAGCAAAATATTTATGTAAAACTTTACATATATTTATGGCACTTACTTTTAGTTAGTGACACTCATTTTAGTAAAACAGTTAGAACCACATACAGGTCTTTATATGTAAAAACAGTGGTCATTACATTACATTACATTACATTACATTAATGGCATTTGGCAGACGCTCCAGAGCGACGTACAACAAAGTGCATACCCATAACCAGGGATAAGTGCGCTGAAAGACTCTAGAGGGAAGTACAATTTCAACTGCTACCTGTACAACAAAGATAAGGATCAGGGCCTATTTAAATTTTTTTTTTTTTAACGAACAAATAAACAAACAACAAAGCAAAAGTGACCAAACTTAACTATCCAAACACTGCTTACCTAGCTCACTAAAAATACCGATACACAAAGTAAATTACAGAGACAGCAATTAAGGTTCACAGGGAGGTAGGGAGGGACGGGGAGAGGTCACTCTACTGAAATTCACAGCATATGTAAGAACAGGGCTGGTATGGCATCTCTACTGAAATGTGCAGCATTTGTATACACAGGGCTGGTGTGGCCACTCTACTGAAATGTATAGCATTTGTATAAACAGGGCTGGTGTGGCCACTCTACTGAAATGTACAACATATGTATAAACAGGGCTGTTGTTTTTGCCTCCAACTACAGCTGGTGAGTGAGCAGCAAGAGAGCAGACCCCTCCTGAGTCCCTCCATCGATGACTTCCTCTGTGAAACCAAGTGTGATGCGAGCCCTCGGCCAGTAACCTCTAACACTGCAGGTAACACCCCCTGACCTGTAGCACAGCAGGTAACCGCCTCCAACCTCTAACACAGCAGGTAACTGCCCCTGACCTCTAACATAGCAGGTAACCGCCCCCAACCTCTAACACAGCAGGTAACCCCCCCTGACCTCTAACACAGCAGGTAACCCCCCCGACCTCTAACACAGCAGGTAACCCCCCCTGACCTCTTAACACAGCAGGTAACCACCCCTGACCTCTAACACAGCAGGTAACCGCCCCCAACCTCTAACCCAGCAGGTAACCCCCCCTGACCTCTAACACAGCAGGTAACCCCCCCGACCTCTAACACAGCAGGTAACCCCCCCTGACCTCTAACACAGCAGGTAACCCCCCCTGACCTCTAACACAGCAGGTAACCCCCCTGACCTCTAACACAGCAGGTAACCCCCCTGACCTCTAACCCAGCAGGTAACCCCCCCTGATCTCTAACACAGCAGGTAACCGCCCCCAAACCTCTAACACAGCAGGTAACCGCCCGCAACCTCTAACACAGCAGGTAACCCCCCCTGACCTCTAACACAGCAGGTAACCCCCCCTGACCTCTAACACAGCAGGTAACCGCCCCCAACCTCTAACACAGCAGGTAACTGCCCCCTGACCTCTAACACAGCAGGTAACCCCCCCTAACCTCTAACACAGCAGGTAACCGCCCCCAACCTCTAACACAGCAGGTAACCCCCCCTGACCTCTAACACAGCAGGTAACCCCCCTGACCTCTAACACAGCAGGTAATGCCCCCTGACCTCTAACACAGCAGGTAACCCCCCCTGACCTCTAACACAGCAGGTAACCACCCCTGACCTCTAACACAGCAGGTAACCCCCCCTGATCTCTAACACAGTAGGTAACCGCCCGCAACCTCTAACACAGCAGGTAACCCCCCCTGACCTCTAACACAGTTGGTAACCGCCCCCAACCTCTAACACAGCAGGTAACTGCCCCCTGACCTCTAACACAGCAGGTAACCCCCCTGACCTCTAACACAGCAGGTAACCCCCCCTAACCTCTAACACAGCAGGTAACCCCCCTGACCTCTAACACAGCAGGTAACCGCCCCCAACCTCTAACACAGCAGGTAACCCCCCCTGACCTCTAACACAGCAGGTAACCCCCCCGACCTCTAACACAGCAGGTAACCCCCCCTGACCTCTTAACACAGCAGGTAACCACCCCTGACCTCTAACACAGCAGGTAACCGCCCCCAAACCTCTAACACAGCAGGTAACCGCCCGCAACCTCTAACACAGCAGGTAACCCCCCCTGACCTCTAACACAGCAGGTAACCCCCCCTGACCTCTAACACAGCAGGTAACCGCCCCCAACCTCTAACACAGCAGGTAACTGCCCCCTGACCTCTAACACAGCAGGTAACCCCCCCTAACCTCTAACACAGCAGGTAACCGCCCCCAACCTCTAACACAGCAGGTAACCCCCCCTGACCTCTAACACAGCAGGTAACCCCCCTGACCTCTAACACAGCAGGTAATGCCCCCTGACCTCTAACACAGCAGGTAACCCCCCCTGACCTCTAACACAGCAGGTAACCACCCCTGACCTCTAACACAGCAGGTAACCCCCCCTGATCTCTAACACAGTAGGTAACCGCCCGCAACCTCTAACACAGCAGGTAACCCCCCCTGACCTCTAACACAGCTGGTAACCGCCCCCAACCTCTAACACAGCAGGTAACTGCCCCCTGACCTCTAACACAGCAGGTAACCCCCCCTAACCTCTAACACAGCAGGTAACCGCCCCCAACCTCTAACACAGCAGGTAACCCCCCCTGACCTCTAACACAGCAGGTAACCCCCCTGACCTCTAACACAGCAGGTAATGCCCCCTGACCTCTAACACAGCAGGTAACCCCCCCTGACCTCTAACACAGCAGGTAACCACCCCTGACCTCTAACACAGCAGGTAACCCCCCCTGATCTCTAACACAGTAGGTAACCGCCCGCAACCTCTAACACAGCAGGTAACCCCCCCTGACCTCTAACACAGCTGGTAACCGCCCCCAACCTCTAACACAGCAGGTAACAGCCCCCTGACCTCTAACACAGCAGGTAACCCCCCCTGACCTCTAACACAGCAGGTAACCCCCCCTAACCTCTAACACAGCAGGTAACCCCCCTGACCTCTAACACAGCAGGTAATGCCCCCTGACCTCTAATACAGCAGGTAACCCCCCCTGACCTCTAACACAGCAGGTAACCGCCCCTAACCTCTAACACAGCAGGGAACCCCCCCTGACCTCTAACACAGCAGGTAACCCCCCCCCCCACCGACCTCTAACACAGAAGGTTACCCCCCCCCCCCGACCTCTGACACAGCAGGTAACCCCCCCCGACCTCTAACACAGCAGGTAACCCCCCCTGACCTCTAACACAGCAGGTAACCCCCCCTGACCTCTAACACAGCAGGTTAATCCCCCCTGACCTCTAACACAGCAGGTAACCCCCCCTGACCTCTAACACAGCAGGTAACCCCCCACCGGTCTCAGCACTACCTCTCATTACGCTATTTACAGCTCATGGATTATGCATGACTGGCACTGATTCCATTTTTGCATACATTCCTTTATGTACCTGGATATTTACTGAAACATACTATGCAGGCTTTTTAAGCTCTCTGTGGTCCTGTAGTTACAATTAAAGAGGTATCGTCCTCAGTCTTTAACCCAAACCAATTCCCATTTTTATATTTTATATGCGTTTTTTATACTGTTCTTATTTTTAGATCGCCAAGCAATTCCAAGGTTGACACTGGTTTTTGAATGAGTCCTGTCAGCTTGTCGTTCCGCTTCGGTGAACTTGTGCTTACATTTAAATACTTTGTCCACTTGCTGGTTACTGGCAGGTGGAAAAGCAGGAGTGAGAAGGAATTTTAGGGGGGGTGTCGGAAATCGGGATGGGCGATACCACAGATTTTCTTTTCGATCGGATACCAATTAATACCTAGGCTAGTATTCTGATCCTGAAGATATAAACTAAGTAGAATTTTATTCTATTTAGCTTACAACTATATGTTATGTAAACTACGGACAGGGTTCTCAGAGCAGAAGCAAGGTGTGTGTGTGTGTGTGTGTGTTTGTGCGTGTGCATGTACACCTGTACAATATGTAGTGTATGTGTGTTTGTGTGTGTGTGTGTGTGTAGTGGGTATTAGTATATTATCTTGGCGCTGGATACAGGCAATGCATAATGTATACCTCAACGCTTTGATTTCTTGGATGCAGTTTTGAAAGCAGCGTTCAGTCTTTGATGCCCTGATGCATCATCCACAGTGTTGGCATGATTTGATATGACAGATATTTATATATCCAATTTCAAGCTCCAAAGGTCAGTCGATCCACTTCTTTAAAACAAAGCAAAAAGAACAAACGAGAACTGACAACATGTTAATATCTTAGGTAAAACCTTTCAATTTCCCAGTGGTTGTAACTGCACCCATGCCATCTAAAATAAGTTTAATTCTATAACCATATTCACTTGTCAATAACATTTCAAATTCAATGTTATAAACCCTGCAGTGATGTTGTAACATTTGATATTGATCAAGCTTCTTGACTTTGGAGCATCAACAAGTTACTTTGCTGGCTTGCAGACAAAATATATTTTGCTCATAACACATAAACAGATACATGCAAGGACTTGCAGTCTTTTTTAGTTTCTACCCTGCTGACCAGCTCCCAGCTGGACATAGCTTAGCTGATGAACAGTTCAGACCAGCTCCCAGCTTGATATTGTTTCACCAGCTCAAGCTATGTTTTGAAACAGCTGGTAGCTGGTTGACTAGTTCAGACGGGCTTCCAGCCCTAGCTGGTTGACCAGTTCATACCCAGTATGGCCTAGCTTCATGACCAGCTTGGCCATGCTGGTTGACCGCTCATACCCAGCTAGACCAGCTTAACCAGCTCAATTTTCAAGCTGGTCATGCTGGGATAGCTGGATTTTTACAGCAGGGTACCTTTTTTATTAGATTCTGCAAATGGTCCACCATTAAAAAAAGCATTCTGTTTGCCATCTTTAGAACAGGTACTATGTGCCACTTTGTCATAAATCAATAACTATCAAAATTCTTAAAACTGAGGTCCTGATTCACTAAGATCATTCACATGTGCAGAACCTTTTATTCATTCATTCATTCATTATCCTAACCCGCTTATCCTGATCAGGGTCACAGGTGGGCTGGAGCCTATCCCAGCATACACTGGGCGAAAGGCAGGAATACACCCTGGTCAGGTCGCCAGTCCATCGCAGGGCACACACACCATTCACTCACACACTCATGCCTACAGGCAATTTAGACTCTCCAATCAACCTAACCTGCATGTCTTTGGACTGTGGGAGGAAACCGGAGTACCCGGAGGAAACCCACGCAGACACGGGGAGAACATGCAAACTCCGCACAGAAAGGCCCCAGCCGACGGGGATTCGAACCCAGGACCTCCTTGCTGTGAGGCGGCAGTGCTACCCACTGCACCATCCGTGCCGCCCAAAACCTTTTAGCTGAAGCTAAACTAATAAAACAATAAATGATTGGTGCAAGACCAATACCGTGACCAATCATTGGTCATGTTATTACTTTTGCTTGTGCTAAAAGGTTTTGCATATGCAAAAGGTCTAACAAAGAAAATGAAAGATTTTTCAGGATGTAGTAAAGCCTAGTTTCAAAATACCAAGAGTCTTATTTTCGGAGCCATCTTCAGTTCTTTCAAAAACCAAGCTTTCTTAAGACATTGATACAACCCCAGATTACACATTGACTCTCAAGTGTGTCACCTTTGATTTCTAATTATGTTCATCTGCTGAGCACCAAGATAAGGATGGATTTCAAAGACAGTAACAGCTTGCCCTACATCAGTGTTTCACATTTGTGAAGAAAGATGGCCTTAATTCTTAGGAGGTATCAGAGTCTTTCTTGTCAATCGTCTTCATTTTCAGATGGGAACAGTGACAGATGATGTGCCATGCTTGTTTCTAAGAACTTAAAATTACACTTCTACAGTGTCTTAAACCATAATCAACCAGTTTGTTTTAGTTTTAAAAACAAAACAAACTTCTATAACTACATGGAACAAGGAAGAAAAATGACCAACAGCAAGCTATGGTTATTTACTGCATAAATGTAATTATAAATGCAGAAGATATATTGGTTTGTATGGAAAGCCCACAGAAGAGTATTTCAATAAGCAGGCTTCTCCTTGCAATTTTAATGAATGAATTAACTAAAAGAAAATGGAACGTTACATCACAGCTAGGGGCTGAAAATTGATTGGCTAATTTTTGACACAGTGCTGAAGAAGCAGCAGATTATGCTAATGAAGGCCTTCAGTGCCGCCCCTTGTTTCCAGGGCAGGCGAGAGAGAGTAAGGCTTTTTGCAATCAGGAAGGAAAAGTGTGATTAGAACTCAATGACCCAGAAACAGGGATGGGGGGGGGGAGAGAGAGTGGGGCGGGGGGGGGGGGGGGGGAGAGGAGAGAGTGCGAAACAGAGAAAGACAGTGAAAGAGAATAACCCTTCCCTGGTCTGATCGTCCAGTCTCAAAATGCTTAATTGACCAAATCAAAAGAACATTCCGGTTGGCTGAAATTCCCTGAACCTCTTTGTATCCTGTTCGCCATGTCGGAGAACATAGAGACTGCGAGATGGGACCTCCTCTGGCGGATCAGGCCCTCTGAACTGGTAAAAAGAGGATTCTGGGGCTCAAGGTACACTTGACTCTTTCAATCTCAGACCAAATCCCAACTCAATGCCAAAGTGACCTCGAGAGAACAAGCCCGAGGAAAAGGCTATATCTTAATGATTTGCATCAAAATGTGCATTTTCTTTTACTTTACTTTGTTATTCTATTTAGCAGGGACCATGCACATCACAACTGATGTGCATTAGTTCCGAGATCCCTGGGCAGGGAAAACATTAAAATACCCCCTGGAGCAATGCAGGGTTAAAGGCCTTGCTCAAGGGCCCAGGAGCTGCACAGATCTTATCGTGGCTACACCGGGGCTTGAACCACCAGCCGTCCAGGTCCCAGTCATAACTTAGTCTCTAGGCTACACTCTCAGAAATAAAAGTATGAAAATTGCCTATGTGACAAGCGTGCAAATGCTTGACGCTTGTCACATAGGTGCAGCAAAATGTACCACCAGCCAGCAATATAATTAATTTGTACATGATTTGCCTGGAAAACATACTCATTTGTACCCAAAGAGAACATTACTGTACTTTCAGGGTACATTAGGGAAATTTGATCCATGAAGAATTAAAATGTACCGCCACCATCACTTTATTTCTGAGAGCGGACAGGCTGCCCCTATTATTCCTCAATCTAGATACGAGTGTCTGCCAAATGACTTTACTCTAATGTAATGGAAAAAATTGGGAATTCTGTGCAAGGCTCGGAATTTCTATGTGCAAACAGGGGTGGATCTCAAGATGGTATCAATACAGTTGTCCTGTTGAAGGCTCATGCCATTGGAGCAGAATAACAGAAAGGCCAGTTCAGACCAAAGATTTGTGAAAGGACAAAACCATTTTACAATGTTGCAGAGAGGAGGTGCAGCAGCATGAACTACCCGTCTCAGAATGTATGAATCTGGTGCTTGCTGTTGTCGGCAATCCAATTTGCATATGGGCAGTTTTTGAATGCAGAAAATAGTTGTCAGTTGCAGCTCATCATGTCTCAAATCTTTGGCCTGAACTTGGCTTAACCCTTTGGTACACTTATCAAACTAGTTGAGCCGATCACAAATCTGTTTCGATTTTGTGAAATGTCCGAGGCTACAGAGTGGGTTTTTCATAAAATATGACCCTTTTTTCATTTATCACAAACCATCTTTTGTCTTTCTACTCCAAACAGAATGACCTCTGTAGTCATTTCCCTAGCATTCTACTCCTTGATTTTAGCTAAATATGGGTTAAGGCCTCAAGGAAACAAGGTGATGGAGTTTGCGATGCTAAAGCGTTCCTTTGTTCCTAGTGCTATCCTCAACCTTGGATCTGTTGGACCTGAGCGAACCGGGAGAGAGGAGGAACAGCAAGGACAAGAAGAGCCCGCGGGGGGAAGGCCCCAAGTGCCCCCCCCACCGGAAGAAGCAGGATGAAACGGAGCTGATCCAGGTGGACGTTGAGCAGAACACCACCTGCTCCAGAACGCCGGAGAGAATGTCTTTGGAATCAGGTGGGTGACTGCACCAAAGCCAACATTTATGCAGTTGGTCACAGTAAAGGAGATGGGACTCACTTCAACCACCACCAACCTGCAACACCCACCTAGGTGACCACGGCAGCCATTTTGCACCAGAATATTTGTTATACACTCAGTGAGCACTATTCAGAGATGCTCTTCTGCATACCACTGTTGTAATGCGTGGTTATTTGCGTTACATTGTAATCGCATGAATAAATAGGTGTACAAGTATTCCTAATAAAGTGCTCAGTGAGTGTATATCCTCCTTAGACCCAGCAATTATTTTTGTCTCCTATAGGGGACAGGAGTTTCTAGTTTTAATCGCACTGGTTTTCATCGCAAGTCATGTTTGCACAAACATGAGTCTGAGGGTGATGCTTCATGTGCAGCTTAACAAGGGAACTTGCATCAATTGTGGGAAAAACGTTTTACATTTTGACTGTATTAGTACCGCCCTGAGATAGACTGGCGACCTGTCCAGGGTGTATTCCTGCCTTTCGCCCAATGTATGCTGGGATAGGCTCCAGCCCCCCTGCGACCCTGATCAGGATAAGCGGGTTCAAATGATGGATGGATGGATGGATGTATTAGTACCACTGACTTTTATTGAAATGGGTGGCTGAAGACATAGACTGGAGCCAACAGTACTGGCAGAAGTGAGTAACGTCTCTCTACAAGACCAGTCAGTGAGCTTCAGAAACGAAGCCCGTTTGTGACCTCTTGCAACCCACGGTCGGCACTGGATAATCACAATTCAAAGGAAGAAAATCTAAATGACATTCAATTCGGAAAATCTTTTATCTCAAAAAGAAACTGAAGAAACTCTGTTTTCATCCTGTTTGATTGCAGTTAGTACTTCTTCGACCTTGGAGAAATGGGAGGAGCTTAACTTGTACCCAGAGAGAAATGGGAACAGGAAGTGGAAAACGGAGAGAAGGCGTTCATCAAAGAACTCGTCAAATGAATTCCTTTGGTAAGCTGATCTCCCCAAAATGATAAATAAAGTTATTCATCCAACGTGCTTTGGCCTGATTTGGCCCGAACACAGCAATATACATTTAGCTGAGAGACTTAGACTACGTACGTAAACACAATCTTCGGTGGTGAACTTTCACCAAATCTCATACTCTGTTAGTTACAGATTTATCATGGTCATTTAGTGATATTTGATTGAATTGGCATTCATACTGCATTTTAAAGATATTTTATTTACTGTATATATTCAGACTCCATTCAATCTTGTGTCACCAGAGTATCTTGTGTCACCAGAGTACACTTTCAATTAAAGTAGGAACAAAATATAGAATATAATACGGAATAAGGCTGTTGTAATCACAGCAAAACCAAAATCCAGCTGTACAAGAAAGTACGCTTAAAATATATTTAATCATAATAAAAGCACCCGTGAATTCGAGCAATTTAACTTTTAGTAATATAAACAGACACTATATCATGGGTCTCTGCCTAACGGGAGCCTGTGCAGTCAGTGAAATGAAAAGCTGACAGTTCGCTTAGACAGTTTCCAAATGTATTTTTCGAATCAGACAGTTTGCTGTCAATTTTGTCAGCCTTCGTTTGATATGACTCAAAGGCTCGAGGGGCACGTGTGATGACCCCTTGACATCACAGATTAAAAAAACATGGAAAGTTCTGGTTGTATAACCGTACAGAACTGTCAAAATGACGCAAATAATCAATATCTGAGGCGGCTAAAAATTTTACCGACATTTGTTCAGTAAGACAAACTGCCCCTCTCTATCAGGTCTGCGCCATCCATATACAGCTTCAAATCCCAGCTCAAATTATTATTATTATTTATTTTTTACATATATAGTCATTAGAAATTGTACAGCACTTGGGTTGGTGGTAGTCATTTTAAATGTGCTTTATAAATAGAGGTGACTTGACTTGACAGTAAAATGTTTTGTGTCAAATCAATTATTACAGAGAACCTACACGGTCCCAATTGGACTCATATGTACTATGTCAGTGTAATTAACACTGAACTTTTTATTATTATATATTTTATTTAAACTCATCATATGTCAAGACAATAAAATGAAAAGAAAATGTTGAAATGACAGACCTCTTTTTGTGATGGTCGAGTGACTGTGTGATGTCACATATAGGCCTATTAACAATTACTGTTGTTGTTCTTGTCAATTAGTAACAATAGTATTGGTAGCTGTTGTTAGTTGTAGTTATCAAAAGTTGCCATCTTGGTTTGTGTTTTGAAAGAATAATGTTTTCCCCTGCTTCCACATAAGCATTTAAACATTGCTGTTTCAATTAATAAATTTAAAAATTTAAAACTATTAGCATTACAGTTTGTGTGCATGTCAAATATACTATTTAGAAACTAATAACTTTGGAAATAGACATTTCCACTTGCTTTGATTATTAATGTTATGTAAATGTACATTGATACGAGACAAAAATACACATGAAAAGATGAAATAAAAGTTGTTGAAAGGGCCCTTCAGTAATCATGCCACAGGCACAGACACCGGTGGTTAAAAATCAAGCAGTTTCAGGGCTCAGTGATTGTGACCGCGGGGTGAAACACTCAACATGAAATATACATGGCCTTTGGGTCAATTGCAGTGTACTTAGCTGGAGTATAACAGGTTTAACCCTCTAGACCACATAACTGCATTATAATTGCCAATGTAAGTGCTAATCCTTTCTCAGATTTGAATAGGTGTTCATAATGCAACGCTGTCATCTAGAGCAGGGATAATCAAATCTGGCCCTCGAATCCAAATCCAGTCCTGGTCTTCTTTTCACCTGGGTAATTAACTGGACAATTAGTGCTACTGATTGGCTGGACTGGCTTCACACCTGACTCTCAGGTAAAGGAAGGGTGGAAAACCAGCAGTTCTCTGCCCCTCAAGGACCGTGATTTGATGATACCCAGTCTAGTGTAAACCTGAGGTTTCATCTCCAGCTGAACACACTTAAATCCTCATTGTCTGTCTGCAGACATGGAACCGTCATGGAAGAGGCACTTCTGACTAAGAAATAGGACAGAAAAAGAACAAACACGTATGAGCTAATCTAACCTCGCCCTGCGATGGAACAAGCCTGGAATTCTGTTACGAGCACAGCAGCCCCTCCTATCTCCGAAATGAAATTACATTTTATTCCACTTATGTTCCACATAATTGTGTTATTTTAATTCTGGGAACGCATGCCAAGCAGTGATTGTGCCTGTTTACTTGAATGGTGACATATGGGCCAGGTTATATAAGCAGTAATAACTGCTGCTGGAAGTAGGCCTTCCAGATAGGAAGTCCTTCTGGCTAAACTAATGATGGCAGTCATGTACAAACACTCGAAGCTCTTTGCAACAAAGTGAAAAGGCCTTTTTTCTTTACGGAAACAATCCCCCAAGGCTTCTGTTCTTATCACCTTCTGCCGGTAGTATTTTGAACATAGGGATTTCAGAAACCAATTTTCAAAAGCAGTATCAAATGAATTTATTCCTTTAAAAAATATATCTATAAATGAACACTTTAAAAATATCTCTCTTGCAGCTGGTGTTGAGAGTAGGCCTTCTTTAACCCTTTAAGGTGTGAGGTCACAAATAATGTGATTACTACTACTTGGAACACTGACTTAGAATTTTGAATTTTGAGCTTTCCAAAACCTGTTTTTCCAAGGATTTTAAAAGCATTCCTATGCAGAAGGTGTGAAGTGCACACTGTGAACTCCAGTCTTCTGTCCTCAGGTCCACCGATTACAAAACGCAATCTGACTCAGCTGGGAAAAACTCACTGGAGACACGCAGCACTGGCGAAGTGGAAACGGTGCCAATCTCTCAGGTAAATATTACCCTGAACCACTGTGACTGTGCATTTACAAAGAGCCCTTCTTTTTAAATTCACAATCGCTTCCTTTCTTCAATTACAAGGTATAATGCAGCTAATGCATGTGCATGTTTTTGTTATTTTAATCTGTGAAACATCAGGACTTTTTCAGAGGGTGTTTTGAGAGGAGGGAGGATGTTTAGGAAGAAAAAAATAATTATATATATATATATATATATATATATTTTTTTTTTTTTCTTCCAAAACATCTATGTGTATATATATATATAGGTTCTCAATGGGGGGGGGGGGGGTACCTCACAAGCTACCAGTTATTATTATGTTACCAATGAGTGACACAGCTCTCCTCCAGCCTGCATGAGCCCTCCTGAAGCAATGGGTGGCATGTAGGGGGTTAACCCTTTCAGGTGTAAAATCACTATGTGATTAGAATGTCCTTAACTGAACATTCTGATCAAAACTATGTGGCTAGGATGTCCTTGACTGAACATTCTGATCAAAACTACAGTGTGTTCTTACAATTTCCTTGACTGAACATTCCGAGCAAAACTATGTGATTAGAATGTCCAATACTGATTGGAAGCAATGGATAGAACAGTGACTTGTAATTTTAAAAATAAATAAGCTTTTACAAATAAAATTAAAAAATTATCTTAAAGGGTTAACAGTTACCCAGTTACCTACCAGCAAGAATGGATTAGAGGATTGCACTTGTTTCAGACACATTATCCCTTGCTCGTGTTTGGTACTCCAGGTCAAAAACTATCAATTCCAAATTTGTGAGCAAAAAACATCAAGGGAAATAACTTCCCATGTCAAATATCTTGAGAGTGACAAACACGTGCATTTCTCATGAAATGTTTTTTGGACAATATATATTTTTGGACAGTATATTCTCCATAGCTGGTGCAAAGTCCAGCTATGACCAGCTTGAAATACCAGCTACCAGCTGTTTCAAAACCTAGCTTGAGCTGTTTTTTTCAGCAGGGTAGCCTTTCGGAATGTGCTTGAAGGCATTAACCTTAGAATGACTGGTGTAGAAAACCCCTTTCCTCTCAGAGTAACAGGAGAGCTGCACTGTTGCATGACAGCATGTTAACCAGACGCCCTGTGCTAACGCTTAGAATTCTTTTATTTCAGCTCAACTTGCAGTGTTTTAGTGGAAGACATGTAAGCCTCTCTACACATTTTTACGCATGACATTTTGTCTAAAGGAGAGCTTAACATTTGCTCTGTGGAATGGCTTGACTGCTCCTGTATAATTGCAGTTTGTTTGGATAAAGATGTAGATGTGGCACTGTTTGCGTGGAGACCGAAGGCTCTTGCACTGCCCAGACCTTTCGCATATCCAGGGACGGTGAATTCCCAGTCGTGACGCTGCAGGGGAAATAATTGTCAAGTGCTTTCCTTCACGCTGATGCCCAGACTTTGGCCGTAGCTTTTCCGTGGCTATCTGCTGTTATTAGATTAATAGCTCATAAATAATTCAGTAGCTTTACTCCGAGCACATTACAGTATAGGGTTTCTCCCACTGCGGGAAAAACATAGATCATCTTTTCAGCAGCTAAGTAACGCATGCGGGATTAAAAATAGCACCGAGCGGGGGGGATGATACAAAACAAATACAACGTTGGTCATCTAAATTGCGTGCGTTAGTGGACCTTCGACAAATAAAGCAATCTGTTATGTTTGCACTGACGCTGCACATGCTGAGGCTCTCGTAACAGAACACGCGCTTCAGTTCAGCAGTGGCCTCGTGATGTAAAGAACTAGGTTACCGTGTAAAGCTCATTTATAAGGCCTGGCATGTATAACCGAAACAGAAATCCGCTGCGCTCGAGCTCTTGTACAACTACCGTGCCGCAGATGTCCATTCATCATAATCTACACTTCTGGGAAACAGGAAAGCTTCATGTTGTGATTTATTTTTGTAATAAGAAGTAGGGGAAATGAAGCTTAGGCAGTGAATAAATAAATAAGTATAAATAAATAATGTAATAAATAAATTGCCTGGTTTGATTAAATCCTGCACTAAAGGGGCCTTTGTTATTATTGTGCATTGCGGATGTAATGTTAAAGGTAATTGTAGAGCTGACACGCGCTCTGACAGAACTCATTTGTCATCAGGGAGGGACAGCTTCCCCTACCCGCGAACACAGTTTCCTGAGTGGACTGTGTACTTAATTACAACTCTGGATTTGATCACGCATTCAAATAGCGTGTCCAATGTTTGCTCTGAATACTCCGGCTTTGAGTCGCGTTCAAATGGAAAATGTCACGACACAACAGAAATTATTATGAATAGCATTGGCCAGTGTAGGCCAATGCGTCTGACTAATTTTCCTTCTCCTGTGTGTGTGTGCGTGTGCATGCATGCGTGTGTAGGTGAGTGTGTTTGCGTCTTTGCGCGTGTGTATCTTTTGCGAAATAATATTTGATTAATTGATTCTAAGTTTCCATGTCATCTTTCGGCATTACATTATGACATTAGGGCAGTACATTAGTGCTTCGATGTGATGTCGACAAGGGAAATCCATACCATTTCTGTTAGCTTATCCTTGATTAAGTTGGCTGTGAGGCGTGGGTGACTGACTAATTGCATCTAATGGGAGTATCCAATTAAAAGCAGTGGAAAGGTGAGGAGAGCACAGCACCTGAGATTAGGGCCTGGGTGGACATCATAAAGGGCTGCTAAAGGAGGCTTGAAAAGGCAGTCCCCTCAACAGACCAGACTCAAATACTGCTTTCAAGTGCTTTAATCCTGTAGACCGCAGAAAATCCTGACCCTTTTATACTCCTGCCATTGCCCTTGACCGAGGCACTGGCCTCAGAACTGGAGTTGGTCCCCGGGCACTGCACTGCTCCTAAGTAACTGTGATGGGTCAAATGCAGAGGACAAATTATCCTATAGGGTTCAAAAAGGTATATCCTATATATCTTTCAAAAGACAGTCATTGTCTTTTATTTTTTTCAAATAACATGATTTGAGCCTGGTCTGATGATCAGAATGTTGAGAGGGTTGTCCTTATTGCCTCCTTCATACAAAATTAATCTTTCCTAATTAGCTTTCCTAATTTTTGTAATTTCTCAAGAGTTTTCCGCTTGTGAATACATGGATGCAAGGCTATCTTGTCACGCTGAAGTTCAAATCGTGTTTGTCAGTTGCTCTGGATAAGAGTGCCTGCCAAATTATACAAATGCAAATGTAATGTAGATTTGTATGTTATTAGCTGCGGTAATATCAAAAGTTCAGTGTAATGTTGACTCTGATTAAGTCTTAATTCTAGTAGACTGCATGTGGTCCATACTGAGTTTGCCCAGATTCTGTGAGAGTTGATTTAACAATGAAGATTCTGGCTTTGACGTTTCATTTGAAAATTTCTTAGGCATCTGCAGTATTTCTGACACAAATTTGACTCAAGTCTGCTTGGGCATGTCTTAACTTAAATGGACTGCACGGGGTCCATTCTGAGTTTGCACAGACTCGGTGAGAGTTGGTTTAACAATGAGGATTCTGGCTTTGACGTTTCATTTGAAAATCTCTTGGCGTCTGCAGTATTTCTGACACGTATTTGACTCCGGTCTGGTCGGCCATGTCAGAGTTCTGCAGAGGCAGGAATTTTTCAGGGTTGAGGAAGAAGTCTCTGTAGCTCACCGTGTTTCTTCTGTCTGTTCTGTTCCCTATCCAACTGTGACTAACAGGGCCGTCTAGGCAAAGACCAAAGGTGGGGCGGTGCCCTTCTATCCAGAAACCAGTCTCTGGAGGAGGAGTTTGAACGAGCCAAAGCAGCCGTGGAGGTAAGTGCAAGTGAAGTGAAACTTAAAGTTGTGTTTTTTTTCCTCTCAAGTAGAAAATATTCACTTGTCTTAAGTCACTGTTTGCTCGACAAGTGAAATTGTCTTACCCCATTGGCAAATCTTGAAATGAGTCAAACTGTGACACCTCAATGATTTGGAATGTTATTATCTTATTAAGCTATAGAAATAAGTTTAAATAACTTATTTTATTTTATTTTTTTTGTTTTTGTAGTGTACAAAGTTGTTCAAAAAGTATCACAGTAGTTTGCTCAAAACCCATGCAGAATGTTTCCTGCTTGTCCATGCCCTTGGAAGCAATCTTCAAAAAACGTTTACTTGATGTATTATTAAATCATAGATCCTGACATCACAAAAAGAGCTGATGATTTGTGATGTCAGGCTTGATGGTGAGTGTATCCTGTTTTCTACCGAGTAACCAGATATGACACCATTTTGTAACAAGCCGCCCCAGGGTAGGATATCAGGTCCCTCAACAAAGAGGCTTTTGTCTGACTTTCAACAACTCACAAACGCTTGATTCACTCTCCTGTCTCCTTGGAAACGGGCGCATGTTGATGTGGCTGCTCCTTGACCTACCTGTGGGGTTTTCATGGCAGCAGGTAGCCTTAGTCTCACACCTGTACAGGTGTGCATGTCAGACAGCTCCCCGTGGCTTATACTGGAGATGTGTTGTGGCTAAACATGTTATTATGTGACTTTGACCACTCTGATGTTTCCATTTTCTTTGCTCAACCATTCACCTATCCGTTAGGTTAGTTCAGCATACTCTCGCCACTACATCCAGCATTGTTTTCCAGTTGTTTAATCCTACTGTAGCACCTGGACATACAGATTCCCTCTGTAATCACCATCCAGGGAGTTTTCCCTTGCCACTCTCACCTCTGGCTTGCTTGGAGGGGATAGGGCTGCTGGAAAGTGTATTGTGACAAATTCTCTGTAAAATGCACTATATAAATAAAAATTTCACTTGATTCCATTTGAGATCAGACTGGGCATGCAGAGAGACAGAGCCTCCGGGCTCTATGGGAGATAGCTGTGTGAAACCAGGGATGATGCCAAATTTGGCCCCGGCTCGACAGCACTCGCAGCATAAAAATGGATCTATGGGAGACTCTCGTCCGAAAGCTGGCAATTCCGATAAGTAATGGGACCCAGGAATGCACATGGACGAATGTGGGATCGATCGCAGTAACACAACCTGGGGCTTCGATCAGGGCTGCTGGTTTTGCCCACAGAAAGTTTTTTTTACATTTTTGATTGGCTGCCCATTTTTAACGCTTGCTCTCACTATTCAGATTCACGATCTCGGATGATTTCTGCTAATCGGCCAAGAGTGTGCATATGTTATACTCATTTAAAGGCTGAGGTACAGTCCACTGACTTTAAGTGGCCTGAAAGTATCTATTTGTATTATATCTCTCAGCTGGCAATCCATTCAATCTGCCTAATTGCCGAATGTCAAGACTTAGAAAAAAACTACTCAATCCCATTTAACAAGAGGTAAGCGCTAAAACGTCTACTCCGCATAGAATGGAACAGATGAGTTGTTGTAGATTTAGTGCTTTTAATATTAAACCATTAACCAGAGGAGATAAAATGGAAATTGCCTTTGAGAAAGGAAGCTTCCAGAATACTTTGCTTATATTTAATTTGGATAGAGGCTGATAAAGAGAACACCAGGGTGGGTGGGGTGTGACCGTTTGAGCCCTTTCAGATTACAGAAATCACTGCACACTAATGACGAGCCCAGTCTTATGAAATTTTTTTTCGGTGTTGTCAGACTGTGACCTGAAAAAGAAAAAGAAGAATGAACCCGCCAGGGATGATTTGGCTCTGAGGGAGGCTGTTTTTTTTACTGTGAGGGAGACACACACACACACACAGGCACAGTACTGATAAAGTGGGGACCAGGCACAGTACTGATAAAGTGGGGACCACGTTAAATAGGAGTCTCGCATTTGATTAAAACAGTTGGGTGCTCCTCAGCTTTCGCCATCCCAAGGTTCCTCACTCAGTCACTCAGAGGCTAAATATAGACACAAGCCGGAGAGCCTCTCTCTGCCGCGCCCCCCCCCCCCCCCCCCCCCCACACCCTGCCCCGCTCTGAGAAAGAGCTAGACGGAAACACCCGGGTGGAAATGAATTTATCATTAATGGTGCTGTGCTCACGGATTGACATTCATTTCACCTGACATAAAACTATGGGTTATTAAAAGCCAGAGGCAAACCTGCAGCATTTCCTGTCTCGCTCCTGTGTATGTGTGTGTGTGTGTGGGTGTGTGTGTGTGTGAGTGTGATTGCAGACTGGTATTGTGGGGACCTGGAAATGACCTGGGCAAGCTTTGTAAGGACCTAATAGTGATTTGTACAGACAGTGTATGAACCCTACAGGCCTACTACAATGATGGATATGTTCATATTGTCGTAAATGGTCATGTATGAAGAGACAAATGTTGCTGATATACCATACACAGACACACAGCTGGTGTATAGTGGAGATGGACATATTAGGCTCTACATGATGAGATCCTGATTCAATTCAAATTGATTCAGTTCAATTGGATTTGATTTGATTTTATTCAATTGGATTAGATTCAATTCAATTTGATTTGTATAACGCTTTTTACAGAGACACTTTCGCAAAGGCACTGTAGAAAAAAAACGGGAAATAAGACAATTGTTAGACTTAGCCTGAACCCTCCAAAATACATCAAGTAATGTAGAAAAACAGCCCAGTGGCAAGAAAACCCCCCCAAGAGGTGAGAAAAACCTCTCTGAGGAAGACATTTCTGGCAGGAGGAACTCCGCTTCAGTGGGGGATGAGATCATCTGCTGACTGGGCAGGAGCCAATTGTCACACTTAAATGGTAACTGGGATACAATTGGGAATCTATTGCAGCCCATAATAATATTACATATGGAGGTATTAAACTATCTGGTAAAATAGCAAAGAAGTGTACACGCAGTGAGCACTTTATTAGGTAGACCTGTACACCAGCTTGTTGATACAATATTTAATCAGCCAATCATGTGGCAGCAACTAAATGCATAAAATCATGCAGACGTGGTCAAGAGGTTCAGCTGTTTTCCAGACCAAATATCAGAATGGGGAAATAATGTGATCTAAGTGACTTTGACCATGGAATGATTGTTGGTGCCAGACAGGGTGGATTGGGTATCTCAGAAACTGCTGATCTTCTGGGATTTTTACATCTCTAGTGTTTGCAGACAATGGTACAAATACATCCAGTGAGCAGCAGGTCTGAGTGCAGAAACGTGTTGTTAATGAGAGAGGTCTGAGGAGAGTGGTCATACTGGCCAAAGCTGACAGGAAGGTGACAGTAATGCAAATAACCATGCATTACAACAGTGATATGCAGAAGAGCATCTCTGAACACAACACGTCAAACCTCTAAGTGGGTAGTCTACAGCAGAAGAAGACTTAATTAGTCTAAAAAGTTTAATACCTAAAAGTGCTCACTGAGTGTACATTAGTGTACAGAAGAGTAAGGCAGAAGAGAAAGATGATTCATCCAGGCCTCCAGGTTGGGTCATGGCAGGCATTTCTCATACACATGGGCATTATGTTGTTTCCAGTGCAGACAGAAGCTTATCTGTTTTCTTTCTTTTTAATCTCGCAGCAAAGTTCATTAATTAATAATGAAGCTTTTTCAGAAGAGTCAATCCTCTTTACTGAGTAAATAAGCACTTACAACTCTGTCTCACCGTCTGCTGTCTTAAACCAGGGAACGGATAACTGGAAATGTGCTGTATTAGTACAAGATGAAGCCAAGGAGGCAAGCTCAATAAACACAAACAGGCAGGGGGCTATGAATATATGTTATAAGAGGCCAAGTAAACAGCTGCCTGGTCTGCCCCTGTTCAGAACTGCTGACCTGTTTCAGAGTGTTAATGGATCTACAAACAGACAGACAGAGAGACAGGCCGGCAGACAGACCGACAGACCAGCAGATAGCCAGATAAATGGACAGACAGACAGACAATCAGACAGGCAGACAGACCAGCAGATAGCCAGATAGATGGACAGAAAGACAGACAGACATACAGTCAGACAGACCGACAGACAGACAGACAAACTAGAAGATAGACAGATGATGCTGGCAGATGCATATTGTTTGAATAGTTCAATAGTCCCCCTTCAAACAAGCTTGAACAAAATAAT
The DNA here is from genome assembly GCF_963514075.1 of Conger conger. Taxonomy (NCBI): domain Eukaryota; kingdom Metazoa; phylum Chordata; class Actinopteri; order Anguilliformes; family Congridae; genus Conger; species Conger conger. The sequence continues at coordinate 55,409,622 of NC_083763.1, forward strand.
AAAAACAAAAAAAAACGGTTATCACCCATACCGCACTTGTCATAATATTTCATATTAACTCCCCCAGCCTTCAGCACCCCATTCACAACTCTTCATGAGGCACAACACCCCCCCGTACGCAACCCACAGTCAAATATCTCCATCTGTCAGCCTAAAATACGCACATTCCTGTTTCATTCTGACACCAGCTAAAACATTGAAATAATGCGTTAACGGCTGTTTAGACATTGCTGCAACACCACACTTGCAATCTTTGGAACACTTGAAAATAGATAGAATGACATGACCATTCAGATATAATTATGTGTCTTCTTAGATTGGAATTCGGCACACGAAATATAAAAACATTTCCAACATAAAAAACCAGCAAGCTGAAAACCGCTTTATTAAGAATAAGAATTTGGAAGCCATTATAATGTCATATTTTTTAAAATGTATATATATATATTTTTATAAATACAATGTCATATTTTAATCCTGATTTTAACAAAGGTTGAGACGGCATGGCAAAATGGAATCAATTTAATGGATGTTGATAGGGTTTTATTTCATTCTTATTCACAACTCCCACACAGCCCCTAAAAAAAATCTGTTTAATGTGACAGGAAAAAAAGTTTATTTTGCGTAACAGTTTAGTGGAGCCGCGTGTTTCCTGTCCATTATGCTCCGGTAGATTTGCGGAAATTGCTCTTACCGGCTTCGGAAGGCGCTGTGGTCTGACAGCGCGACTGGGGAACACCTGTGGGTTTGCAGGGAGGTTTGTTCCGATGGCCATTAGGACCAGCTGGGGTTTAAAAACACAGCCATAACGACAGCTCCTCCATATTACTGCAGAGCATTATCCACCCCGATGCTGTATGATAATACATTCAGGCAAATTCATTTGAATGCATATGCAAGTCACTCTTCCATTTTTATTCCCATTCTCTGTAATTGTTGCTTTCCGTCGCTGAACCTGTCAGTCCAGGCTAATGCAAAATGACAAAAGTACTGCCTGCTGATAGCAGGAACCCAAGATTTCTGCAAATGAGACCTTTTTTAGCGGCTAGTGTTGATACTGTAGAAATGTTTGGTTTTACATTCAGCAACATTGACAAAGCCTCAAGAACATGTCTCATAAAAAAATAACATTCAAGTCGATTCATAATTTGAGTATTATAACATATTTAATTCAAATGTTAATAGCTCATTTATGCTGCACATCTGTCTATAGCATTTTCCGATTTTCCCAGTAAAATGAATCACAGTGTTGTAGAACTAAAAGTGTAAGGCTTCAGAACAATTGAACCAGTAGTGAATTTGAAGTGTTTCCAATAAAAGTCAAACAGGCAGATTAAACAGGTACGGATCAGAAGATGGCAAACAGGGATGTTGAAGATGTCGCAGTTCATAGTCAGAAGTCCAGGATAGAGTTCGGTAACCATGCAGACATTCAAACATGAACTGTAGAAGAATCCAAAATCGGTAGTCAAAAACAAAACGGGTCAATACACAGACATATCAGACAGGAAAACCACTGGAGACAATGGCGGGAGCACATTACAATCTGGCACTGAACAAACGAGACAGACAGGTATATATAGAACAGATAACAAAGGGAAACAAGAATCGGGTGTGTACGACAATCAGGAATTTAGAGCAGGTGAAACGAATGAATGACAATGAATGAACAGAAAACAGACTACGGAAAGCACAGAGGGTAACAAAAGGCGAAACGCTAGGGACTTATACAGAAAACGTAGGACCAAAGATTATAACAGAAAGTATGTTAAATAAATAAATAAATGAATGAAATCACCCTTCCGTAAAAAGGCAGGCTAAAAAGGTGTGTTTTTATATGTAGTTTTATGATGTCAACAGATTGCGATGCCCTTGGATTCTCTGCCAGACTGTTCCAAAGGTGATCCCGTAAACAACAAAAGCAGCGTTCCCACAGGACTCGGTCCTGGGCACTGCCATAGATGATATAACTTTATCATCCAAAATTTGTCCTTCCTGATTTACACTTACCGATAGTTGCTTTTTTTGTGCGCTAAATAAAGGCCCCTCCTTGAAAAATCTGGCTCGGCTTCCAAGAGCCTCAGCCACGACTGCAAATTGTGTTTTTCTAATTACTTTATGTTGACAGCAATGTATTTGTCAGCCATCCGATGAATCTCTGGGTTCATTCATATGCTGTTCCGGCACGTTCCGACAGGCACTCGGTGTGTTGGATATTTACACTTCATCAGTGCTACTGAAATTAAAGTCAACCGGAGGCCACCATGCCTTTTTCCATTAATACTCTGGAAGTCTTCGCCTCCTGAGGTGAAGATTACTTTGCAGGCATAGGAATTTTCCACATCCTTAGCAGTCAACGGGGTTGATTTGTGTGCGAAACATGTCATTGCATTACATCAAGCTGGAGAATGGTTGCATAACTCACGGCTAATCCAGCACATTTATTGTTTTGTTGTTGTTGTTGTTGTTGTTGTTGTTTTGTTTTTTCATTCTGTCTCACCAAGCCATTGATAGATGTGTTCCTGGACAATGAGTCCGTAGGTGTTAGCATCTCATTAGCATGAAGCGACGGAGAAATCTTGTACAGTAAATGCATTTATATACCGTGGGTCCTTTCATCTCAAGATCATCCATAATCTTCGAGCGCTTTATGGTGAAGCGAGGGACTTCTCAAACACCGTATAAAACACCAGTTCCCTGAAGAAACATTCATATGCTGAATTACAAGCCATCATGGAAACTGCAGTTCCTATCCAGAAATGGTCATTGATTATGTTCTGTTCTAGTGAGTTACGATATATGCTTGCAATGCATATATTATCGATTAAACTGGTGCTGCACGCAAACTTAATCCCAATGGCAACCCCAATAGATGAGTGTCTCATTGTTCTGTAGGGAAGCATGACCATCACTCTATATGTAGCTGCCATTCCCAGAGATTTTATTGATCGATCAAAATCATGATTAATCTCTGGTCTACATTGCGACCAGAGGCACTAGGAAATGAGGGAGTTCTGGTCATCATTTTTTGCCTGCTTAAATAACATGTTTTTTTATTTACTTCCTTGCCTGCTAAATGGGCCGTAACTTTGACATTGTGCCCATATGCTCGTTTTTCAAGTAACATTATAATTTTTGCTGAATAAAGCAGTTTACTCTATATTAAGAATATATTATAAGAATATAGTAATGCTGGGCATAAAATTGGGGTTTAATGGAGAATGAGTAATCTTTTTCTGATGGCTTTCAAATTGTTGTAAGCATCCAGTTTTGGAGCCTACTCTTTTGTGGTACTGCCTTCATAATAAAACTGATAAAACCTTATTTGTATAGGACCTCTCAATATATAGCAATGACGTGCTTCACCAACCAGGAAATATGAGGTAAAAGCGATCCTGCACCATTACAGAACCACTATTACAGAAGCGGCATTATATAACCAGCATTACAGAACCACTGTTGGAGAACTACCATGAAAGAACCGGCATTACAGAACCGCTGTTGGAGAACCACCATGTCAGAACCACTATTACAGAACATCATTGCAGGACCACCACTACAGAACCATCAATACAGAATGACCAATACAGAACCATTACAGAACCACCATTACGGAACCACCATTGTAGAACCACTAGAACCCTGCACTGCTGGAAACCTATTGAGTTTCCTTTTTCACGCTCAACGCCCATGGGAAAAACTCACAATGATCTTGCAGACGCAGCTGAGAAGCACAGAAGATTCACTCTCTGAGCTCAGGCCAGCTCTTGTGCTGGTGCACCTGGGGGCCTTCAAATGAGATCTGTGATCCATCAGGGCAGTCTCCCCGACAACAACAGCCAATTAACGGGGTCCCTCACACCTCCTGCAGGAAGCGGAATCGTGATCATCTGTCACCAGTTACAAGAGACAAGTAGCTGAGCAATGACCTCTACCACCCCTGAAGGCAGGCTGTAAGATCTGTTCAGTGGGATGTAAGATCTGCCTCTCGCTGAAAGAGAAAAGGGCGGGTTAGCCCACCAGTAGACGCCTTCGCTAGCTCTGGAGCCAATTTGGGCTCTGAGTATAGCAGATGTGTGTTTATTAGGTGATGAAATAAATACACCATCAGCCGTGGAAGACACAGTGTGACCATTTCTGCACAGGCATTCTGTAGGACAGCCTCCTGAGAACCCACACCTCCCTCAGCTACACGAAACATTCCAGACACAATATGAAAGAGAGGCTGTCTCGGAATGTTATGCCAGACGGCATCACGCTGCTCCCGTGTAAAATATTTATGTAAAATAAAGTATATTTCAACAATGAGCTACTGACTGTTCTGCAAATTCCTGCATATTCAAGCAGCCAGCATTAGTTTTTGCTCAGGTATCATGGTGTAAAGGAAATTGGGATTGTTGAGTATGCAACCCATTCTCCCAAGGCGGTTTTAACCTCCATTGCTAAGATGTAGTAACAGCCCTACCGTGCACATCACTCGTTCCTTCTTCCGCAAGAGAGGCAGTTTCCCGCATTATAGCCTGAGTATTGAAGACAAGAAGTCAGACTCAATTGTGTATCTCCTACATTTTGGGCTAGAAAGCTATTCTACTATAACCATAACCATTTTTGAGATTTAAAGCCATAAGATACAGCCAAATTATGTAGAAAGTCTCCCAGGTTTTGCTTATTTATTGAGTACCGCAAATTACAAATAAAACTTGAAGCCCCGTTTCAACACAGAAACAGACCTACGCAATTTATAGCACCGCTGTGGCAGAATTACACCCTCAAAAATACGCCCTGTCACAGTAATTCATTTAATTGTGTACTGTGAGAACAAACAAAATCGTAAATTTTTTGTCTCACAGAATGAATAGAGGAGTACAGTTGGATATCTCTGATTAGGATAACTCCTCTCTCTCTCTATTTCACTCTATTTTTTTGATTTTAGGAATTTTTTTCTTCCTTATGCTTGGTTGGGACAGGTTGTGTGTGTACGTGAGCGATCATGTCATCAAAGTGTTAGGGTAAAAGGATAAAGGAGTTTGGCCTCTTTTTTAGGTTTTAGGCATTTTGTAATTCGTTGTTTTCATTAATGAACATCAAAAGAATTTCACCCTATTTCTTAATCTCTTTCACTCTCTTTCTTCGTCTCTCTCTCTTTCTCTCTCTCTCTCTATCTTTATTCACTGCGGTATGAGGGGGCTTTTCCCGCTCGAGAGCAGAGCTGCAACAGGGTCGCCAATTACCTGCAATCGCCCACTCGCCAATTAGGCTTATTCTCCGGGCTTCAAGGAGCGATTATCCACTGGCCGGCAGGTCAATCAGCTCAAAATTGCACAAAATGATTTTTTTTTTCTTCTCCTCTCGAACTGCGAATTGCCGGTGCGTCCCCAGCGAGCAATTACCTCTGTTTCGGAGGTGGTCGGCCGCACAATCTATCCGCTGGACAGGGAGGGACGCAGGTGCGCTACACACACACACACACACACACACACACACGGTCGCGCAGATCACATTTCTGTTCTCTGAACGGAGTCTCCGTCTTGGTGCGAGAGAGCGAGAAGAAAGAGAGAGAGAGATAGCTCAGCTCGCCGGTTTGTCGGTAATCTGCGGCGACACGCGCAGCGAGGTCGCCCGGTTCCTCCGCGTTTGTAATTCCGAGCCTAATGGACACGCTCCGTGGAGAGGTTGGGGCTGGAGGGAGACCGCACTTCGCCCCCGGGCCGCTAATGTCTGAGGCGTGGGCCGCGGGAGCAGCTGCTTTCTGCAGCAATAGCGCGCGGCTCTGTCCCTCTGCATTTCCTATTCAGAGAAACAGAATGCTTCCCCATTTAAAGATGGTCTCGCTCCCTCCGCGGTCAACGTAACCAGTGTGCTCAGAGCTTTTTACTGCCTTGTATTCTCTATACATAGCGTTGTGTGTATGTATAGATAACTTTTTTCTATGTTTGAAAACAATTCTGTAGATATAGCACTTTTCCTCATATTCTTGTATTCTCTATACATAATGTATGCTATGTGTATGTGAGTAACTTGCCCTTGTCTAAGTTTGAAAACATTTTTGTTGAGATATCTTTTTTTTATATATATATATGAAGTTCTGCATGCCATGCATAATGCACATTGTTATCAGAAGTCTAAAGACAGTTGAGTCACCACTTGACTTTACATCATAAATGATCTGGCATCTGACACATTGTTTTCAACAGTAAATAAAGTGGTGTGATTTGGGAGCTGTCATTATAATTCAGTAGTGTTTATGGAATCGGTAATGTAATCATAACACGCATTCACCAGACAGATCTATCATTATCGTCTATCATTGGTCCAGATCATATAATAGTAGTAGTAGTGTTTTATAACGGGTAATGAACTGGTATGTTTGACTCCCATGTAGGACACTACTCTTGTACCTGTGGGCAAGGCACTTAACCTGACCTGCTTCCGTATGTATCAGCTGTATGAAATAGATACTATGCACTCCCTGGACCGGTTTCAATCAGCTCCATACTCAACATTGTTTTGAAACAGCTGGTAGCTGGTCATTTCAAGCTGGTCATAGCTGGATTTTGCACCAGGGCTGTCGCTCTGGTTAAGAGCCTCTGCTTAATGCCTGTTATGTCATTTATATAGCTTTAATGTCATCCATATTTTATGGGTTACATGAGGTTGGAGGGTATAGAAGCTCCTGTGTGTTAGGAGTGAGAGTCTGCTCTCAATGTAGTTCCCTTAACTCTTAAAGGTGTGAGGTCAGAAATATGTGATTAGAATATTCTCATCTGAACATTCTAATGCTGATGTAACAATCACTTCTAGAACGTTCTAGAACGCTGACTTAGAACTTTGAAAAAACATTCCGGTCAAACAGTTAAAAATGCCATACTCTGTAGTGTCAACGCATACCTGCCATCCCCATCTGTGGATGGATCTATCTTATTAAAGTGATGTGAAACTTGCACCTGTAGAAGACAAATCTTTGATTCAAATTGTTGAGGACAGCACCACTGTGTTAAGGCACTCTTTATTACAATACTTGCAGCACGGTGCATTCTCTGACACAAAGCAGCAAGCTCTCTGATATAATATACTCTGCATTTTATGTTAAAACTATACGCTTGGCACATTCTTTATTGCTCCAGCCATGTACATATTCTTCTTGCTCCTGCTTAATCAACTCTAAAGCGAAACACATCTTTATCACGCTGCTGGGCAACACAACTTTATCTGACTGCTGACGAACAAACACAAGCACGCACGTGATTACTTGAAAGTTATCCTATAAGTGTACACAGTCTTCCACACACCCGTGTTTTATCATAAGATATAAGCATGGCTCAGGTGGAGAATGCCGAACATCACCCTGTATTATATAACTGAAGCTCTTCCACACTGGTTTAATAGAGCCCTCAGCATGCGTATGCCTGGGTGAGAGGAGTGATGACCGTATTCTGAACCTCCTTGGTGCTTAAGCCTCCATCAGTATTCATGCATGGACGCCACAGGTGGCTGCTCAGTGCTAAATTTAGCACTTTGCCAAATACTGACTTTGAATGTTTAAATACTGTAAACTCCGGCATACTCAAGCCCAAAGACTATTTTTGGAGAGGGACAGACATTTTTAGAGTAGTTTTTTAAGGTAGACAGGTCACTCATGTTCTTGTGTGTGACCTGTGTACAGGACTTCTCAAACTCTCTTACTCTCTTGTTCTCTGTTCCTAACACCTCGGCAGTCTGACACTGAATTCTGGGATAAGATGCAGGCTGAGTGGGAGGAACTGGCTCGGAGAAACTGGCTGACAGAAGACGAGCCTGCCCAGATACCAACGACTGTCTCTCCTCACGAAAAGGTGCGTCCAATGTCTGTCTGGAATGGTGATAGGTGCATGTGAGCACACACACTAACACATATATACACACACACACTCACACACACACACACACACACACACACACACGCACATGCACTCTCACTCTCATACACACACACAAGCACACACAGGCACACATGTACTGCGTACACACACCTACACTAATACATACACAAACACACAACCTTACATTCACATACACACACACACACACACACGGAGGCAGGCACACACATACACACACACATACAGACACATAGGCACACACACACACACACAGAGGCAGGCACACATGCACACACACACGGAGGAAGGCACACATACACACACACACATGACTGCTGCATTCAGGGACTCAGGTGACAGCTGGAAGGCTGCGGTCCTCCAGAAAATGAGTGCGATGTTTGTCATACAAATCTCACACCACATCAGGATTGAGTTAACAATCACGTAACTGAAGCAGAGGTGGGCAGGGAGGTGCAGCTGTTGGGGGGTGGGGGGTTGAAAGAGCTCGCTCCTGGCAAGATCCCAATTAGCACAGCTCGAGGGGAGGGGCAGCACCATATGTTACCTTGGTATGTTTCGGCTATGCGGTCCCATCTGTATTTTGCAAGTCGAATTGGGAACACTCCACATATTCCGGCTTTTTCGTTACCGCCACATCCCTCCGGCACCCAGTACAAGGAAACCATGTCAGAATATTCATGTCGAAACAACACACCAGGGTAACAGCGCAATGGAGCATTATGTTCAACATTTTCAGACATCGTTTTTCCGACAGATGTGATTTTTAAGCGTAGTGAAAGGTAGAGCATCAAACAGTTTGTATAACAAATTGAAAGTTACTTACAGTTGAGTAGACTAAGCAGGGCCCAATCCCCCTGGAGCAAAATGGTTTACGGGCCCAACAGCTGCCCTAATTTTATTCTGGCTACACTGGGGCTTGAGCGACCAACCTCCCAGGACCCAGTCAAGCACCTTTGCCTATAGGCTGCCCTAGAGCATGACTTCTGTTGACTGCATGACTGCAGCTGAAGACTGTACTTGAGTATCTATATGCAGCATTTACTGAGATATAATCTATACTGTAAGTGAACCAGTGTTGGTGTATGCAGCCAGTTAGCTCATTTAGTGGAAACAAAAACCTGCATACACACCAGCCCTCCAGGAGCAGAACTGCCCACCCCTGCTATAGGCTCACTTCCTTGGGGGGTTATAATCCGAAGCAGGATTACTGATTTAGCTTGGCTCGGGAGGTAAGAGCAGTCATCTGGCGGTCGGATGGTTGCTGGTTCGATTCCAACCTGGGTGTGTCAATGCGTCCCTAAGCAAGATACCTAACCCCCAATTGCTCCTGACGAGCTGGTTGGTGCCTTGCATGGCAGCCAATCGCTGTCGGTGTGTGAGTGAGCGCGTGTGTGAATGGGTGAATGAGAAGCATCAATTGTACAGCACTTTGGATAAAGGTGCCATATAAATGCAGACATTCACCATAACTTTGCAGAGTAAAACACGGAATAGCTGTTTTTACTTCAGTCCATGTTCCAGTTTTGGAAGGGGTCCAGTTTTTGCTCCGCGGTCTTACTCCCGTCTGTGCCGCAGGGTTACTACTTCCACACGGACAACCCGTACAAAGACTGGCCCGGCGCCTTCGAGGACGGGCTGCGGAAGTCGCGTGAGGGGGACCTCCCCAACGCCGTGCTGCTGCTGGAGTCCGCCGTGCTGCAGGACCCACAGGACTCCGAGGTGAGACGCGGGACGGGGAAACCATGGCAACGGTGACCGCAGGTCCACCAGACCTTCTCAGGGCTTCCTGCCACTCCAGCACTGTTATATACATACATTCAGGAAACTACATTGGAGCACCAGAATAGACAGTATAATGGTGAAAATAATGGATCCATAGACCCCTATGCGCTTACATTACATTACATTACAGGCATTAAGCAGATGCTCTTATCCAGAGCAACGTACAATGAAGTGCAGATCGAACACAGGGACAAGTGCGATGAGGACCCTTGAGGAAAGTACGGTTCCGAGTCCTCGCGTGACCGCATGGTTCTTGATGGTTTTTGAAGGTACTGTATGGAGTCCCTGGCCAGACTTGATATGCAGTGACTATATATAAATTTAGAAAAATATTTCTAAATAAAAAGAGCTATAAACTTCATAACTTATGATGGGGTCCCCCGGATGCCTCGCGTAAATAAAGGTACGAAAACTGCCGAAAAAGGTTGGAAGATGTACTCATTCGTACCCAAAGAGAACATTACAGTACTTTTAGGGTACATTTGGGAAATTTGATCCTTGAAGTGCCAAAATGTACCTCCACAGTCACTTTATTTCTGAGTGTGGGTGTGGGTCCCTGGGTCAAAAAAACTCCAAGACTAGAGAGCACCCAGCACTGCATTAAGTCTGAGCTTGACAACATAAAGGGTCTAATATTGGATCGGGATAATAGCAATGTAGACATTTAGTGAGTGTCAAAACCCATCCACCGCCCCCACCCGTACTTCTTGAGAAGTAGGTCATGTTTGTCCATTACAAGAGCAACGAGAACAACTTACAACTTGGCAGGGAACCAATTCCAGTTCATGTCCTTGTATTCAGGAAACTGAAAATTCAATAAAGAAATTTTAAAGAAATCTATTTCAAAGCAGAATTTTACCAATTAAGTTATTTTACATAATATCCTGAACTGCCATATAACACTGAGAGGGAAAGCTGAGTCAGCTTGAAAAATATCAAAGACTGCTTAAGTAGGGTATTTGTACACATGAACCAAATGTAGCTTCTACAAAGAACTACAAATAAATTCAAAAGCACTCCCTCTTGTAAAAATAATTGAATAAATAAAAGCCACAAAACATTAGGAGAATAGATCAAAGAAAGTATGTGAGGCAAACAACTTTCGCTGACGCCTATCCAACCCCCCCCCCCACCCCCACCCCCCCGTCCATACGCTGGTACTAACGCTGGTCTGTACCAAACAGACTGTAGGCACAATGGAGATGGTCTGAACCCTTCGTTCAGGGCCTTCATGTTAATAGCCATTTAATGTGTCACCAATTGAATTTTAATATCACAGTACATAGCCTGCTACAGAGATTAAGTAAAAGTGCAAACAGTGAACACCAAATGCATTATTAAGGACAATGTAAACAAATATTTATGCCATTCTGTGCTCACTCTGCATCCATTAAAAACTGCATATAGCTCCGACAAATCTTTAAACAAACAAGACCCTCAGATACTTTCGAAAAGGAACAGTTTCGTTTGACTAGTGCACTTCCCTGCTGAAAATTCCAGCTAAGACTAGCTGGAATTCTAAGATGGTTTAAATTGGTTTAAGCTGTGTTTTCAACATTTCTACCAGGTTATAGCTGGTCTGTAGCTGGTCAAAGCTGGTCTCTAGATGGTAAAAGATGGTTAATCTGGTAGAGTAAGCTGGTGGTCAAACTTCCTGGACTAGCTCACTATAGTGAATTTCCCCTCCTGGGGATTAATAAAGTCATGTCATATCATTAATAAAGTCATATCATATAGTGAACAGCTGGTTGACCAGCCAAACCAGCTTAAACCAGTTTAAACTGGAACTTTCAGGTGGGTTTTTTGGAAGGCTCCGGTAGAGAAAACAAAAAGCAGCCTGCACTATACCCAGCACTAATCAATTACAGGAACAGCACAGGACAAATGCATCTAATGAATTTGGGGAAGTGCCAACAGTTCCAATTACTATTCGACTTCTAAAAAGAAGTGGGTCATTTTTGCTTCACTGACGAGTGAAATAAGCCTGGTTCAGCTTTTTTTAAATGTTAATGTAACAATCGCTTCCCTACACATTGCCTGGTTTTTATGGTAGATAAAAACATATGGTATATTGTTCAATATTTGCAGGGCCTCACATTTTGAAATGTGCCATGTCTCGTGCAGCAGACAGCTCTAATAACATGTCCTGTTTATTTATTAATCATGACTTTATAATGTGTGGGCAATTACATTTGTTACAAGCTATGTTAGCTGCATTAGCAATCACAACCTCTGGGTTTGTTGTGAGTGAGCGTAATGCATTATGTATGCAGTAATAGCCATGTGCCTTAACCTCTTCTCCCTACAGCCGCTGTTCTCTAATGCTCTAAAGCCCAATGATGGCCTAATTGTCTGCCATTTAACCCTATTGTTTCCACAGGCCTGGCAAGTCTTGGGCACCACACAGGCGGAGAATGAAAATGAGCAGGCAGCGATTGTCTCCCTCCAGAGGTACGGAGGTGTTATTGCACGATAAACTCAGGTTTCCACAAGGTAGCATAGAATCACTATAGTACTAACTCCCATCATTACAATTTACAGTTCATAGCTTCGTTGTTTGGCAGACACTTCTAGTAAATTACAAAAGTGTATTTCACATCTCATTTACATTTCCATTGGAAATGTACAGAAAATGTCAGGTGTATCACACATAAACCATAGAAAAAGACTTGATTGTATTTTTGTTTGATAATTAAATAGATTAATCAGGCGTTATATGTAAGGTAACACAGTGCAGCACATTTTGTTCATTTATTAAAATAAGTGCAGTCTCATTCAATATTGGCTATGTAAATCTACTGTTTGTGTTGATTTTCCTTCATGCTGAGTTCTGAAGAAGGTTTGGTAATTACATTTTATTTGGATTTGACATCTCTTGGCAGTCATAAACTATGCGTGTTTTGTGAATTAAATTGCATTGTGGGAAGGGTGTTTGTGTAAACAGGAGGGAGGATGTAGTGCAAGGATGCACAACTCTGTGTACTGCTTTTTGTTCCAACCAATTGCCTTGTTTTTAATTTGCTGACAACTCTATAAATTACCCTGGTTCAAGCCTGTACTTTGGCACAGTAAAATCATTAGGATACACTTGCAGTCTGCAGCTGTAGCCGGTACTCATACACATGTCAGATAAGTCAATTAAATAATTAAGACCAGAAGTTGGCACAAAATCCTGAAATGGATCAGCCCTTGTTGTGCACCCCTGATGTAGTGACATTCCTTCCACTTTAAGGCACAGGTGTCAAACTCTAGTCCTGGAGGGCTGCAGTGTCTGTTGTGTTTTTTGGGGTGTTCTTGGCACCAGTGGTTAATTTGTCATTGATTGGCTAAATAATCCACACAACTTAATTGGCAGCTGATTAAAAGGAAACCACACAAACCCACACAGACACAGTGGCCGCTGGGGAATTTACTCTGACACCCCTGCTTTAAGGTGTGAGATCACAAATATGTGATTAGAATGGAAATATGATTTTTAGGTAAAACTGCATGGAGTGCCATGAGCAAATCAGTTGGCTAAATTTGCATGTAATATGCAAATGGGAGAATCTCATGCCATGAGCCAATCAGTCGGTACCATTTGCATGTAACATGCAAATGAGAGAATCTCATGCCAGGAGCCAATCAGTGGGTAACATTTGCATGTAGTATGCAAATTAGATCATCTCCTTCTGCCCAATCAAACCTAATTAATGACAGTCAGCTGAGAAAACATAGGATCAAACAGGAAGACAGTCCACGGGTTCAAGATTATGGAATACGGTTTTAGACACACACACTGGATGAGTAGTTTTGAGCCCACTTTCTGGCATTTTCTATCAGAACACTGTCATTACATTTAGCATTTGTAGAAAGCCTGTATCTGTAAAACCTCAAGCTGTTACAGATCTCAAAATATTAAAATGCAGATAATATCTCTGAAATTGATGATTTCTTCACCTTGAGATGAGGACACTTGTCTTAATTCAGGCTGAGAATTAAAATAATATAGGCGAGTCAATGGGTAACGTGAATGCTGGGATCCAGTTTGTTTTGGATTAGTCCGGTTTGGATAGAGCCCAACACTGAAAACTGCTCAGAACTGAGAGTCCAAGGCTGGCTACCCACAATGCAATGCCCTGCAATAGAACACAGCCCCTCCCGAAGTGCTCACACCCTGAATGCCACCTGAAAATGCCATAATAAAACATTCAAATATTACTTCATATTTAGAACTGGCAGAATCTTATCTCAACTGATAATGCTTAAAATTGCAGGCATTATGTAAATAAGTGAGATTAGGTAATTCTCAAATGGCAAATCCTAGAAGAAGAAAAAAGGCTTCAGTCAGCCAAGAATATTAATCTAGGTCAAGAATGAACAATTTCTGCAGGATAATTAATCAATGCATGCACTGAGGCTACACTGGAACGGTTTCAGAAAGGAGGTGAATTTCCTTGAGTGGCACAAATTCCAGGCTTGAATCCAATAGAACATTTTTGGTGATATGTGAATATTACAATCCATTAACAACACCCAAGACACTGTTAGAACTAGAGCAATTTTGCAAGTTAAAATGAGTACCCCCCCTCATCTCACTATCAGCAATTATTCTTCATTCTGTTCACCCTTTCCACAGGAATCTCACACATTTGGATTAATGACTAGTGTTAGGCTTCTTTAAGAGGACACTGGTTATTTTTTCATGAAGGCTGGCAACATGGTGACAGATCTGCACAGATTCATACCATTTCTACCAAGCTCTGACGTAGCGGGCTTATGTTTTATGTATTATATATTATATAAGCATCATATCTTGTGAAATATTTATGCATTATCAACCATCATATAGCCAAAGTAGCAGCATTAAGTGTTGATAATTAGCTGATCATTTGTTTTGAAGTAAGATTAGAAATGGGAATGTGTTGACATTAAACATCAAAATCAAAAATGTAAATTTTTGGTGGCTGAAACACCAATACTGTAGCCAACCACAGTGGCACTAGTGAGCAACGTCTCTCAACAAAACCAGGAAATGAGCCTCGCAAGTGTTACATTACATTACGTTACGTTACAGGCCACCCTTGTTCCAAGGATTATTACTGTGAGCTCTGTAGGGAAGGTGAAGTGAACTCTGTCCCATTCATGTTAGCTAACATTAAGGTTCTATTCTATCATGCGATCCATAACTTGTTTTGTATAAATTCTGCTCAAGTTAAGTATTGCGTAAACAGGGCTTGAATTAAACATACAGCTTAAATGTTGTATAATGCTGTGTTGTGGTATATATATTTTTTATTACAGAGCAGTTATTCGTTTTATTCTTTATGCAAAATATTGCTGCCTCTGTGTCTTTTCTTTGTGAAAGGATTCTTCTCTTTTGCAACTTCTGTCAATCACATAGTCCTTCAGCTCAATCTTATTGGCTGAATATTGTAAGGTAATTGGGAAATTGTAGGACCTTATGATCATAAAATGGGAGAAGCCTGAAATAGGGCTATTTGTTTGTTTTGGAGGTGCACAAGGGAAGAATTTTGTATTGTTAGTGTAATATTTGAATCTAAAATATCTTTAAAATCCTTGTATGCTGTAGTCAGTTGAGAATATTATTCATTATAGTCTACTGGAAATTTCTTTGGTGTTTCCTATGAATTTTTATGATTGAAATGTCATCTATAGGCCTAGTGGATGAAATTCAACTTAGTTGCTAAGAGTTGCATGTTGGGCAATTTGCGTAATTAGCATAATTAGCTCATTATCAGGTAAAATAATAAAGAAAATGAAAAATCGTCACAGACTTCCCAGAGTAAGTTTATTTTAATGGTAATGTACTGTATAGTGCATATACAATATAAGAAAACATTTCTAGTGTCATTGTCACGCCCTTATTAGCATAATCATTAATAACAACACCATATTTAATGAAAAAAAGTGAAAATTCAAAAATGGTCAGAAAGTGGCCCAAGTTAGCTCATTTGAAAGGTAAAAACATGTATATTGTAACACAATAACCATTTACATAAATTAGGATATTTAGCTAATAAATCACGAAATTCAGGAAATAGCAATAAGTTAATTTAAAGTTAACTTAGAACAACAACCACAACCTCACACTCAATGGCCTTCACCCTCTTCGTCATCTCTCTTCTCATTCCCTTCAGCCTCCTCATCTTCTTTGTCTTTGTCTTCATGTATTGTGAATGGGTTGCAGCAGCGGACCTTACCTCCTTCACACATGCAATAGTCAGTGCAACTGAGACTTGTAGCATGGCAGCTGCAGTTTCTTTGGCTGCAGGCCTTCAATGCGCTGCAGCTGCAGCTGGTGACATCAAGCAAATTAACTGGAGCCACTGCCTGGATGGCAACAGCAGGCATGACAGCCCCTCCGTTAGCAACCTCCCACCCAAATTTAGTGATGTCTCTGGCCTCTGCAGGTGGCTCCCTCTTATCTGCAGCCTTCCACAACATGACCTGGAGATGAGCACGCAGTATGTGCAGCATCATGTTGACATCAGTTGGAGGAAGCGGTATCTTTTAGGTCACTGTGAGTGGCATCAGGTTCCCCAAGCATTGTATTGAGACCAGGCATGGTACTTCCTAGGAGTACTTTCAGCGCAGATGTCTTGCCCTTTCCACAGGGGTAGGAGACAGTGTCACATCCCGACAGCGCATGCATCCCCAGGAGACCCTGACATTTGTCACCCAACGCTCTGACGGTGGCATTTATGTCCAGGATGGTGCCATCCCACTTCTCCATCTGCACTGTTGATTGAACGTCGGCCTTCCAAGCCCAGTACACTAACAGAACGAATACGTCAGTGTCATCACTTAGGATACGTATGGTGGGTGCCCCTGCTCCAGCTGCTTGCAGCATGTAGCTAATGAGAGTGACATCAGCCTCCTCATGCTTGACGATGCAGTCCATGTGGTTCACAAACAGGATTTTATCAGCGGTGAAGTCATATGTGCACAGAAGGTGCGATAGCTGTGTCTTGTTTGATGTGCTCTTCATCACGGCTTCTCGACCACAAAGGGGTGTGTTGATTGTCAGCTTGTACTCAGTTGCACCAACTCCTGCTCGTCTTCGTCTTCTCCTCTCATGATCTTTGGCACTGTGCTCATCATTGTAACTGTCAAAGATGACGAGGGTCTCATCAACTCCAGCTGCAGTATAGGCATTGACGAGGCGTGCATTGATGCTAGAGGCAATGTCCCTGATCGTACCTGCCACAGGCCAGACAATGTGGTAGAACAGCTGACTTGCATCAACTAGGACAACATTGGGAAGTGGAGCATTTTCATCAGGCACTCCCAATTTCTTGACAAGGACAGACTTGTCACCCTTCCTCAGGCAACCAAATTCGTCGATGAGTGATGGTGGAACAGGGCTGAGTTCATGATCAAAAACATCTTTCAATTCTATGCCACGCTGCTGCCCCACGACTAAGTCGAGCGAAGAGGGCTTCCATGTCATAGATGGGCTTGCCTTTAACAGTCATAGCTTTCTTCATCACCTCCATGGTTTTGACTCTCTTCTCAATGGTGCTATGGAAGCCTTCTGGAAGCGAAGCTGCAAAATCTTTGCTCTGCTGTTCACCAATCTGAAGAGCATTCTGCACATTCACAGAGTCTGGAGCCACCTGTCCATTCACAATATTGTACAGGATTTGCTGATTCTCTTTCAAGGGATGAGAGTGTTTCTGGAACTCCTCCATGATTTTCTCACGATCCCTTTGATCCAACTCTCTCACCTTCCTCCTTATGTTTCCATCTACTCTGCTTCTCATTTCCATCCACATGTGCATTTTCTTCCTCCCCTGGATTCTCTGGCGTGTCCTGACTTGTGTACATTTCCTCCACTGTCTGGGAAAGATGGGAACAAATGGGATGGCAATTGATCCACACTGCAACTTGCTCTTCATTGGTTGAGTGTGTGTGTGCGTGTGCTCTTCATATGCCTTTCAACCCACCTTGTCCTTTCCCTTGTTTAATGTAGGTCTGCTCGCCATAACATACTTAACATACATAACATAACACACTAACATAGTTAACTAACATAGCTACAGATTGATAACAGTTACATACCTTTATCCTGCGCTCTTTTCTTCCTCCGGTAGTTTTTTCTTTTTACGCCCTTCAGCTCCAGATGGAAATTTCCTTTTTAGAGGTATTATCATTCATCGTGCGTATTCATGGGGCATCGTGGGGGAGTCAAGTGGTCAAGTGGAGAGTAGCAGGTGACACCGGTGGGGAAGGGGGGACTGCACATCGTTGCTCATAAAATATTTTTAAAGCAAAATTATAACCATTTCCAGTTTTTAGCGATTAATTAGCTTGCTTTGCTGATTACTCAAATTGCCCAACATGCAACTCTTAGCAACCAAGCTTAATATCATCTGCTAAGCCTATACATGACATTTTGATCATAAAAGTTCATAGGAAACAACATTGCTGGGTTTAATATAGGCCATATGGGGGTTTCCAGTAGACTATTAAGAATTTTGTGTAACGGTGTATCGAACCCCTGGTCACACTTTACAATAAGGGTACATGAATTGACACTAACTAATGTAGTTGTTGACATGCCTTAACAATGTACAAATACATTAAGCATAAAATTATCTTTTCATTCGTGTATTTGTTTGTACTTGAATAAATACATAAGCAAACCATAGGATGAACTTATAATTCGTTAAGCTTTAACCAATACACTAACTGTTTTTTTTTTCATTCCAATATGAATTGGCATTAACTAATGTCGTTGTTGACATTAATTAATGCTGTAAAAAATACATAAACATAGCTGAACTGTTTAACTTTTCAGTAGTTAAAAACCAAATTAATTCATTCCAATCCATGTAACGTTACTGTTACCAAACACCCTTTGTGCTGTTTTCACAAGGAGCATGATTTGTATAATAAGGAAGCTGTGTGTTTAATTTCAACCAAGCTTACACAAGTTGTGCATTAATCTGAGCGGCATATTTGCCAAAACAAGATTTTGACATTTGTTCATTCAAGCTGTGTTCTTTTTGAATGTTCGCTATTTCCAACACATGATGGAAAAATACTTTTGCACACTTGAAATAACATGTTAGTGACAGGTGTGGGAGAAACAAACTGAAAATAGAAAAGCAGGAAGGACTCCCACACACACAGTGAGACAGTATTTGAGTTTCTAATTTGTGAAAAGCAGGAAGAGCCCTACAGGGTTGTAGGCAAACACAGGAGCCAAGTTGCGTCAAATGCGATATTGAATAAAGCGAATTGGGAAATACAACATATCAAATGCACATTTATCTGAATGAGTGATGAGTGAGGGGCGGTGACATATTGGAAAAATGACAAAGCAAAAGGTACGGTCACCAAAAATTGGGGGGGGACACAAAAAAAACTTCAACAGACCTCACCCCTGCCAGCCACCCCCAAAGTAAATATTTTGGGATGATGAATGGTGTGGGGACAGCTGGCCGAAAGGGTAAGAGAGGGAACAGATTTGTGGGCCTTGACTTCATCAGGGTGTAACAAGGGGAGCTGGTTAAATTTTGGTATCCGGCAGCGTGCTAATGAGAGTCTGTCGCCCCCAGACGCCTTTGATGTGCGTTCTGTGCCCCCATCCCGCAGGTGCCTGGAGCTCCACCCCCATAACCTGACCGCCCTGCTGGCCCTGGCGGTGAGCCTAACCAACAGCGGGATGGGCCAGGAGGCCTGCGAAGCCCTGCTGGGCTGGATCCGGCACAACCCCAAATACAAGGACCTGCTCAAGTCCAGGCCCCACCTCAAGAACTCCCCAGGGGCCCACGGCAGGCTGGCTCGAACCTCCACCAGCACCAGGTACCCCCCAAAGTCCCCTCACCCCTCTCTCTGTGCCCCTCTCCCCTTTAGAACAAAGGGCGACAAACTCCAGTGTCGACAGGTCTGTGGTTTCCTTTCAATCGGTGGCCATTTTAGACCTTGGAAAAGGGGAGATTGGACTCCTCGTCCAATCAGTGACTTAAATGAATCTGTTAAATGCTGCAGCACACTAGATACCAACAGGCTCTCAAGCACAGGAGTTTGACAACATTGGCTCTGAATTCTGATATTGTCTACTTCACAAGTAAAATCATTGATTATATTCCTATGGCTCAGTAGAGCATTGCCCTAACAATGTATTTGAGAACCCTGACTTAAAGGCCCCATATTGTACACATTTTTAGTGTTTTATTTAATGTCCTGATATCCATAAGACAGCGTTTGTGTGGTTTTAAGTACCAAACACAATCTCTGTACAGTTTAACATGTCCATTCTCCAGCACCTCTGAGTGAGTTGGTGGCTCTACCAAGAACAGGCTGTTTTAGTGACTGTGTCTTTAAGGCTCATTGATATCAATGAACCTCTGTTCTGATTGGCTGGCTAGCTCCAACGAACTGAATGCCGCCTGTGATGAGCGTTTGGATTTGTTTTGGCTACAAGGAGGGCCGTGCTGAAGCAAACAAGCGTATCGGTATGATGTCATAACTTCATGGAAGCCCAAAAGGCTCGCTTAAATACACATTTTCTCACAATCTCACAATATGAGAATATTAAGAGTTTTTTTTTTTATTCCAAAAAACCATCAATGGGTTAAAGCAGTTCATGAAACAGTATGTGACCCTAGGCTGGCTCTTGCAGGCTGCAGCACAGTTTTTGGGATGGGCTCTAACTCCATCTCTCCCGGACTGCAGCGCCCTATTGGCTGAGGGGAAGGAGCTGTTCCTGGAGGCGGTCCAGCAGAACTGCGACAGCATCGACCCGGACCTGCAGACGGGGCTGGGGGTTCTGTTCAACCTCAGCTCCGAGTTCAACAAGGCGGTGGAGGCCTTCAATGCAGCCCTGTCTGTCCGGCCGGAGGTACTGCTGCCACACACCTGTCAGGGAGGCGCCAAGTCTGCCTCTCTCTCTCTCACACACACATACACACATACACATATGTACAGACACACACATACACACGTGCACATACATACACACACATACGCATGCACACACACACACACACACACACACAGAAACACAAATGTACATACACATACACCTGCGCAAACAGACGTGCATATACACACATACGCACATACGTACACACACACACACACACAAATGCACATACACACACGTGCAAACACTCAGGCACCATCATGAAAATACAAGTGATGTTACCTGAATCGTGAAATTCCAATTTGTTAAACTTGGAGTGGACGTATTTGTAGATTAAGCAAACCGATTGCTTTGGTCGTCCATTGTACTACCAATTCCTTTTGTCGTCTCAGAAACCACGGGGGAACTGATGCTCTGAGCAATTTCTCTCTGGTATTTGACTGTTGAATTCTCTCCCTCCCACTGAGCATGCTCAGGACGCAATACAACAGCAGATTACAACAGTCTGTTACACACAAGCTGAAATCTAAATTCTTTTTCCTCAATTTAGGCAATTCTTCACAGCCATATCATGGAGCAGCGCGTGAAAGTACATTATTCCTCATTAGATTTTAGCGCTCAAGTCCAGATATGTCACCTGTTTTGGAGCAATATATAGTAAGGTCCATAAGTATTTGGACAGTGACACAATTGTCTGGTGTTCTGATGAAGGCTTGGTATGGCTGAAACGTCAACACTATTGTTGGATTAAAAGTGTGTGAGTCTTATTCTTCCATTATTTCTGTATCTTTGAGGCTGCATTTCTTCACTGAAACATTTGGCAATATAAATGGATGAAAAATGTGAGCTATGTTGTTTTGAATCAGAGCATGTGCTAAATACCTTAATAGGTTGTGTAAAAAGGTCTGTTGCCATGGGGATCTGTCTCCAGGACTACCTGCTGTGGAACCGGCTGGGGGCCACGCTGGCCAATGGGGACCGCAGTGAGGAGGCAGTGGAGGCTTACACCAGGGCCCTGGAGCTGCAGCCCGGCTTCATCAGGTCCCGCTACAACCTGGGCATCAGCTGCATCAACCTGGGCGCACACAGGTCAGCAAGGCACAGTCAGGACAGTCACTGAATCACAGGCAGGGCAGTCTAAGTTATTGATTCAATGAATGTGTAAACTGGGATTCTTTTTCACCTGCAGGGAGGCAGCGAGCAACTTCCTGACGGCCCTGAACCTCCAGAGGAAGAGCCGGAGCCGGCAGCTGTCCCACCAGGTGATGTCTGGGAACATCTGGGCCGCCCTGAGGATAGCCCTCTCCATGATGGATCAGCCCGAACTTTTCCAAGCTGCCAATATCGGAGACCTGGACTTACTCCTGAGGGCCTTCAACCTGGACATTTGAGCAGGAACACGGAGAGGCTCTGGAAAAAGAAATACAAAAACTAAAAGCCAAGAACCCAAAGCTGTGTATATAATTATGGAATGGAAGTACGTGCCGTTTTCTTTAGTTTCATTTTTTATCTCTTATTTTCCTTTCCTTGCATGATATGGAATTAGCCATTCTGAAGAGCACTTTTTTCGAGGCACAGAGTGTGTGCTTGAAGAGACTATTGCGGTGGGATTTCTTTTGCACTGCAAGTCGTTGATTTCCCCTAAGAGCACAAAAGGGACGGGTGGAGATTGTACAAGTATGCCTTAGAGAATTGTTCAATTAAAAACGAACTCATCTGGCAGAACTGCTGCAGGATGCAGGGACAGGGTCCGTTACGGAGCCGAGGCTAGCCTTGGTTGTGTTTATCTCCCTGAGCTGAGCGATCCACTGACTTCCAAAGGACCCGGTGTTCTGGCTGATTGAAGAGCAGATCAGCTTTGTGTGTATAAATAAACAGACAAACTGCCTGCTGGACTTCCTCAAGGTTCTTATCACAAGGACCATAGACGTTCTGGCACTGGGATCACTGAATCAATCAATCAAGCGACCAACCATATTTAACTTGGGTTAGCACTCTACACGGTGGAGCTGTCTCAGCGCTTTTATTTTAAAATATTCAGTCATTTTACTTTGCCTGATTTCAGATATAAAGTATGTCCTCTGCATGAAAGGCATTATGACATCACCGTATGACTATCTATTGGACACTGAATGACAACCAATTCATCAACCAAACCAACCAATCAACCAAATTATTGTACTCTACTTTATGCGCCAGGCAGAATTTAAACGAACTCTGCGTTTTTGTAGCAGTTGAGGATTTTATCTGGTAACTGGACTTGGATCCGCAAGCCAGACTGCAAAGCCTTACTCAAAATGCATGCAGGTGTACGATTAATTTCCAGATTTTTCTTTCATTACGCCATTTTTTTCCGTTTTGGCGTTTTATTTTACTTTTTCGCGTGCCGTGCATTTGCATCCTACAGAGACGGGAAGTAAGCATGATGGATCTCACTCCCAGAATCCTTCTGTGTTTGTAGCTCCTCTCCTTTCGCTCTGCTAGAAAACTTTCTTTTTTCTGCAAAGAGGCCTCAGTGACTGACACTGGGCAGGACTGCACTCGACCGGTGATCCATTCCACTCCGGAAAATGTCAGCTAGCCTGTTACTCCAGGCAACCGTGTGTAAATGCTACTTAACCCATCTGTCAGTTTGAAGGCTTTTGACAGAACATCTTCCTATCTCCTCACACTTTTCTTTTTCCAGAGTGACTTTCAAAACTGGGCACCTATCAACGTCAAAGGCATTCAAAGGCCACTTCAACCAAAAATGACACTTTCAAATTGTCCGCCTTTTTTGAGGAAGATAAAACAGCACTTTAATTCAAAGGCAGAACAAAAACAAATCATTGAGAATATTACGTTCCCATTGACCACCCACATAGGGCCAAAATAGACAAAATGTGAAATGTTTTGTAAGTGGCAGGAGAAACTCAACAACAGAATCAGGAGAAGAAGAAAGGAGACACTGCTTCGGCCTAACTGAGCTGATATAGTCAGACAGCCCCTTCTATAGGAATGGGGAAAATGAGGTGAAAGAGAGTATGATTTCCATCTGTTCAGGACAGCTCCCCCCCCCCCCCCTCCAGCTGTCTCACAGGTGTCTGTTTGAAAAGCACTCTGGAAAAATTACACGTGTATTGGCCACAGTCAGAACAGCTGGCTGGCCGGCATCAGTAGCACCTAGGGTGACCAGAACTGTTTTTCCCAACCTCACGTCGGATGAATGTACCCAAAGTTTTAGCTCGGTAGTTGGCCTGTGGTCTACGCTTGCAACCCCCATCTCCTTGGCCCACAATCAGACCCACCAACTGTCCCACCCAGTTCACGATTGCAATCTTCATCTCCAGTAGTTGGGATGCAGTTTGCCAAAACATTGAATGTACCCAAAGCTTTGTCTTGATAGCCATACCACCCCTCCAAACCTCCAATCTCCAGCTCCATCACCATCATGATTTTACTCCTTTCACTTCTGGTCACCCTAGTAGCACCATCTAACCCAACTGTTCCTGTGCACGCACAAATCGAAAAGGCAATATATAAACTCAAGGATCCTATGCAAAATGGACTGCTGTGCTGTATTCTGTTGTGTTCCTACCCCGTCATCCCCCATTTTGGCTCCATGGACCAAAAAAAGTCAATTTAAAAGTCTCCATTTTTAACAAACAATTTCAGGGTCAAGGCAACAGAGCCATCGCCATAGAGTAAAGGTGGCGACTTTGAGAAATGTATTGAATGTGTTTGTATTCCAGTGAAAGAAATCGTAAGCCGCAACTGGTTTTCTGTACTAGGAGCACTTTTTTGTTCTCCTGTATAAGTTTGTAGCAATCAAGGTGAAGGCATGGCCAGAGAGCTAACATAAGGCTGTTCTAAGGGACGCAAACAGTCTGAGAACTATATGAAGGCGGGCACACAGAATCGTTTCAACAAAACTTTGATCTTTTGTGACCATGGAAACAAGATCCGTTTCATGTACCATTGTGTTAATCAGCATATAAGCACACCTTTGTCAGATTACTGCTTTAGAGTTTCATTTTTATAGTGGTCATATTGGGTACACACTTTGAAAAGATATGTCCTGCAGTCAAGAAATGAGAAAACTGTCAGGCAGATAAGTGGCCTTGAAATTTATTTCACATAAATCCATATCACAGGATAAAGGATGCCCAGTGGTGTGGGTAAGCTAGTCTTATCCAGTACCCCACACCAATAAAACATATCTTACCAGTATTCCATATCACTTTAAGTCTGCCTGACTATATAGTCATAGAAAATATCATCTACCGTATAATAACCAGAGGTGGAAAATCAAGTTCCAGTCACCTGGTTTTTCTAATTAGCACAGTTCTTCATCCACGAGGTAGAGCTAATTAGTGAAATCATGGGAGGAAGAAACACATGGCAGGACTTTCTGACCCCTTGGTATTCCACCACTGATAGTACCCAATTATTATATAGTGCAAATACACATTATAATGATACACAATTTAAGCATTAGCAGCTTTAGCCAAACATCTGCATTAGCAGCACACATTAGGTATTCAGATTTGCACCAAGAGAGACCAAGAGAGTCACAACTGCCATTCCAGTTAGAGTCTAACTAATGTTACAATTAAATTCAGATGGTCATGGTGGTGTCACTGTTGGTTGATAAGTTGTTGCAAGCCATATTTGTTGATAAATGATTGGCTCAGGCAGTAAGAGCAGTCATCTGGCAGTCGGAGGGTTGCCGGTTTAATCCCCCGCCCGGGCTGTGTCGAAGTGTCCCTGAGCAAGACACCTAACCCCCAAATGCTCCTGACGAGCTGGTCGGCGCCTTGCATTCGCCGTGAGTGTGTGTATGAATGGGTGAATGAGAAGCATCAATTGTACAGCGCTTTGGATAAAGGCGCTATATAAATGGCAACCATTTACCATTTACATCAAAAAGGTTCGGCTAGCTAGCTAGCATTTTTATTTTTATTTTTTTTAGCTTTATTGGACACAACAGTGTAGCGAGACAGAATGGGAGCAAGAGAGAGGTAAAGACATGCAACAAAGGTTGTGTGGCTGGGTTCAAACTGCCAATGTCACGGTTTGCAATGAGCGTGTGGATAGTCGATGTGCCCCAAGCTAGCATTTAACAAGGCGGTGAGGTAAACAAGATCATGTGTAAAGCAGAAAATACCTTTAAGAAAAGGACATAAGATGAGCTACAGAAAGGCTGAAAGGCAGATAAGGCAGAGAAGGTGCGGGGCTGGGTGGACATATCTGGCTGACCCGAGAGATGAGCCTTCTGTTACAAAGCAGGAACCAAAACACAGGAATACTTCAGCTACTCATTTTCCATTGAGATTTGTAAATCGTCTGGGTTTCAATCTTATGGGATTGCAAGGACAATCTTACAGGTGTTTATAGATAATTATTTCAGAAATATACCTAACTACTCATACAAAATAATTGTCATTTTGCTTGTAAATGTTTATAAAGAGAGTGGATCACGGGAGGGCATCAGTAAGATTTTTATAATCCACTTGCACCACTGAGGGTATTTTCCACGTATTCAGTTTAGGCTGAACATAACACAATACCTGGGGCCTCTATCACGAAGCAGGATTACCGAATTAGTGAACTGCACTGAGAAATTATAATAAACCATAACGGGTCATTATGACTTGAACGTCACTAACACAAGCACTGCCACACTTTTTCCACACAAGCAAAGTATTAATAAAATAACATGCCTACACTGCAAGATCAAAATGTGTCATAACAGTCTCAGCATCAAGGTTGGTGTCCTGCAATCGGATTGGTTCTTGCAGGTTTTAGCTAGTCATAGGTCAGCATTCAGCGCAGCATAATGCCACCAAATATGCCCTATCTACACAAGATTGTGATTGGTCAGAACAAGGAAACGGACCAATGGATTATCAGCAAAGCACATCCCTGAATGTTGGGATGGACTTATAGTACCTCTCATCAGGGTGTCGACCTGGTCAGGCTCAGTGTGCTGTTAGGTTATGGACCTGCAGGCAAGGCGAGTGTTTTGATTAAGGTGTCATTTTTTTTCCTTTCGAAAGAATGTCCATCATGCAGTTTTAACTGGTTTCTCCCATATGTCCCCTTATCACTGGTCAAACCTTGTTTTTTGACACAACTCTCTGCCTTCGTAGAATTTGCAGATTTTGCCTTTACCGAAACCCTGCCTCCCTTGCGTTTTTTCAGCAGATCACTGTCAGCTTTGTAACGGGGGTGGGCCTGTAGTTTTTTGCATTTGAACAAAGATGAATAACATACTGGCTAATTTAGAGCTAAATTATTTTTTTAAATGTTGTATTTTCAATTCCTTAACTATTATATTCGAATCTACTGTATATTAAATAGTGTTGTGTTTATCTAGGATATCAAATGGAGAGAAAAAACATTTCAGCATTTTTTAGAATGATCTACCTTCTCAGGTGTGATGACTTAGTGAAAGCATGCCCCTCTGCAATCCCCTCTCCCCCCTCCCCTTCTCCCAAAAAACAACATCCGCTCAGCTAGCATGCTCTATATATACATATATATTTATTTTTGAATGCTATTTCAATTATTTTTATGCATGGTATTCACAATCTATTTTGGTTCTTTTTCCTCATTTATACTGTATACATAAAATATGTAGTGAATTTAAATGATAATATTTCTCATTGCAATGCACTTTTGACCTTTCTTTGTATAAATATATATATATTAAATACACAAA
This sequence comes from Conger conger, assembly GCF_963514075.1. Classification (NCBI taxonomy): domain Eukaryota; kingdom Metazoa; phylum Chordata; class Actinopteri; order Anguilliformes; family Congridae; genus Conger; species Conger conger. The sequence goes on from NC_083763.1 coordinate 55,436,863, forward strand.
ATGTAGACAAGGAACTACCATTTTAATGCACAGAATGACCTAGATATAGCATAATTTATAGCTTACTCAAAATGCATACTGTCAACTCTGTCAATCTTATTAAATAGTAAAGAAAATACTATATGACAGGTTTTGGGCATATTATACAAAACTTATCTTTTCAAATAAAATCTTGTAATACTTTGTGGTGGTGTTGATTATTTAATGTGTGTATCAGGGTTTCTCTTGCGCAAACAGTGCTTACATCATCAATTTAGGTTCACCTCAATTTTATTTATATAGCTCATTATACAAAACCTTTTTCACAATATGCTTATGCTATCCTTTTTCCCTGGTCTAAATGTCCACAGAAACAGGCCCAGGCCAATTGGAAGGAAACTCACTAGGTCGGAAATGTAGTAACCTAGAAAGCTTAGATAGGGTAGTATAAAACTGAAGGAACTGGGCTTGTATCACAAAGCAGGATTGCTGAATTCACTGGATAATTTCACTGGGTAAAACCCTGAATCGTCCTAAATCTGGAACATGGACTGAAGTAAAAAGAAATGTTCTGGGTTTTATCCAGCTAACTCAGTAATCCTTCTTCATGATACAATGCCCCTGGACTTGTAGCTCAAACGCTATCAGTTTGATTTCCAGTTGGAGTTGTACCCTTAAGAAAACAACTTAACCTGATTCGCTTCAGTAAATATCCATCTGTATGAAATGGATTGTAAGTAAATCACGTAAGCTGTGTAAGTCCATCTGGATAAGAGTGCCTGTGAAATACTAAAAAGCAATGTCATGTAAACCTTAGGAGGAATACAGGCTATAGTACGTATAAGACTGAACCCAATCAACTCTCACGTGGGCCACATGTTCACAGAAAGCCCCACTTCTGTGGGGTGCTATCACCACACCATCCGGAACCCTTCAGCTAGATGTCATTCTGTCTGAACAAAATGGCTGCCAACCTCTACTGCCAGCTTTTCCCAAAACTGCTCAAAAGTGTAGAAAAATTCATAAAGTTGACAGGAAGGATAACGTCAACAAATGTGTTGTTTATTGAACCATCCCAATATTACAAGTAAGCAGCACCAGTGGATTTGTTTGTACCTTGAAGGTTTTCCACATAACATTCATCACTGAAAGACTAAGCATGACAAAAGACCTAAAGACCATTGCATATTGCCAAAGATTGCGGTATATTATTCTGATCTACACCAGGACTGAAAAATACAGCGCATACATTTCAGTATATCTGTGAGAGGCAGATTGAAGTACATAAAAAAATAAAATAATGAAACTATAAATACTGATGAAGAAAAACTAGGAAAATAAAACTACAGGATTGGCACAATATTTGTTTTGTTTTTTGCAAAAAAAAAAAAAAAGATTAAATAAAATAAAAACAAGGTGACGTATCATTTGCTGTTCAATTCAATGAAAAAAACCACGCACACACAAACACACACCCACACGAACGTTCCATTGTACAAATAAAATGACGAATGTCAGCCATTAGTGCACATGCTGATGTAATACAGAAGATGTAATACAAAGTTTAACTGTAATACCTTTATGGTATTAAAGGGGAGAGGGGGCCAGGGCTATTGCAGACCCTCCCCCCTCCCCCGCTCCCCCCGATACACTATGTTACAGCCACTGCAAAAAAAGCAGGAAGAAACCCACAAAGTCAGAAGAGCAAGAAAGAGGGGGAGAGGGATAGAAAAGAGTTGACAAGAAGCCTCAACCAACGAGAACAGAGAAAGAAAGGGAGAAGGAGTTGCATAGGAAGTAGAGCAATTGCCACTGAACTGCATAGACCGAGTACCACAGCAAGTATTAGGTAATGTGTCCAACACTGATTTGGTTTTCAAACGGAAATTAAAGGGACTATGCTTTGTTAAACACATCAGATGTGTCATTGACATTTTAAGATTCTTACAAAAAAAGTAAAAAAACAAACAAAAACAAAACAAAAAAAAACCCAAAAGTGACATATTTTTGATATGTAAATTGCATCGTAGTACCATACATCGTACACTGCAAGTAGTCATTTTTGTTTGGAACAAGCATGGTAAATTCAAGTTTTCAATGCCAAGACATTCTTAAACTTCTGAAACCTTTGGAGAGCAAGATAACTGAATGTACAGTGCATAGACTCCGGAATCAACACTTCAATGTTTCCTACTATACCTTGGGGCCTCAAAATGAAGTCTCTTGTACATAGTGGCTCTGTTTCAACTGAGAACCAGGCAGAAAATAAACTTTGTTCATCAGAAATGAGTTCTGCCTTCTGTAAAGGAACACCACAAATTATTTTATTTTCTGAACAAAATGGAAGATGTGCCCAACATGTCTATTTTGCATGAAAAAGGAGATTTTGTCAGGGAAGAAAGTTATTTTCTTCAACACTGCAAATGTTTGAATAATGCAGGAGAGAAATCTATAGATAAGGCTTGGTAACGGCAAACGGGAGTACATTCAACAACGTGTCTGACAGGTTATCCCTGAACCGCAAAAACAACCACAGTTTAATCCATGAAATGCATATATTTTCCCTCCAAAGAGAACAATCTGTTTGCTTGAGTCTATGGCATATTGCTATATGAATTTTACTGGAAACACTGTGCAGTAAACAAACAAATACATTCTGTTCCTTTTGGCTAGTGGCGGAAAACGAAATGCTCGCTGAAACCCTGGCTTTGCCGAAAATTAACGCCGAGCCTACCTCAGACGGAGAATTTATTATGACTTTTTTTAAACTGTTCTAAAAGAGAGTACCTGTCACTTCCATCATGCAGAGTGACCTATTTAGACTGAGACTCTTGTGCTTTCACGCTCGATCCACTACATTACAGCAAGAAACGGCAAAATGGCCACTTGTAAATATTGCGCCTAATTAAGTCCATTAAGACTGTACTCCAGGCTAAAAGTGGTCTCACTCAATGTATTCGTTAGACAGTGATACTTGACCGCACTTCATGGCAAAGTGAATTTGAAATAAAATTACAAAAAAAAAAAAAAAAAAATTCCTTCCAATAGAAATTAGTAGACCAAGCCTTATTTTGTTACCGACAGCCTGATATTCTTACAAACACACACACTTCATGTGTATACACTTCATTTTAACACTACAGCAATGAAATGAATTAGCGATCCATAAGCAACACCTCTGCATGTCTGTGCATAATGTTATATACTGTGTATATACTACAATACTGTTCTGTCAAAACACACAGGTAACTCCGCTTTCTTACTGAATGGCATTGAATGGAACACAGAACATTACCCTTTTGGAAAGGAAACGGGACAGATCACTTTTTGGTTTGTACCTCTGCATTCTTTCAACAGACTTTTGCCACATTCATCAGGCACAAGAAAAAAGAAAAAAAAAAAAAAGAGTAAATTATAACAAGGGTCAAGGCAATGTGTGCAATTCCTGCTTATAGCTCAAATTAAATAAAAGCGAAAATGAAAGTGCTTTCACGTAAAAACAAAAATGGATTCTCTCATAAATGGTTGTTATGGCGGCATCTGCTTGGGCTGAGATGAAGGTTCTTTGCATTCCCTTTGAATCGTCACTCAAGACGCCATCACCAGGAGCTGGAGACTAGACCAGTTGGAAGAGATATTTGGGGCTCTTTCCAATTGCTTATTTTTCATCTCCTTGCCTTCCTTACAAGAAAGAGAGGTAAGAAAAGGAAGTAAAGAGGGGGGGAAATTGAGAACGTGAATTAGGCAAACATGACTTCGCTCCTTCAAATGACAGTTTGAAGCCACGTCAGTTACAAAAGAGCAGACGGGGAGAGGTGGATCCACAAGTTGATTATTTACATTTAAATTGTTCCGCAAAGGATGTGCTCTTGCTCAAGAAAACTTCTGAAACCTTCTAACTTCAGCTTCTAGCTCTTAGAAGGAACAGACCGGAATTTCCTTAAACATGGCGGACCTCGAAATATTTCCAGGTCAGGCAAGGAACAAGGAAAAAGGAGGATAAAAATAAGCGAGTGGAATGAGCCCATGGTCTGTCCAACCCCCATTCCTCCATGCTAGCAGAACATTTTCAAAATGGCCGCCTTTGTGTATGCAATGGACTTCATCCTCAGCTTAATGTCGGGTGTCTTCATGAACACGCTCTACTGTACTCAACTTAAGCAGCGTCAAGATATTTTATGTATCATCCATTGCAATGCCGTAACACTTGCTAATCCACAATTACCCAGAATAATTTACAAACGGTACACATGTACAGACACCTGGAGGGGGGGGGGGGATATGGCAGTAGTACAGGTAGAAGTGGCAGTGTAACATAACAGGCAGAGAAGCTCTGATTTTGCAGGTTCCAATCCAAGCTGGGGCTGTGCCAGGGTTATATCTTTGTGCAAGGCACTACACCGGAATAGTTTCGGTCAATAGCTGTACAGAAGGATACTATGAAATGAAATACTATACTGTGAAATTCACTCTGGAGATGAGAGTCTGTAAAATGCCTTCAAGAAAAGATCCCATTCACTGCGTCATCAAAATACTCTGCTGCTCACCCTTCCAGTTTAGGGCAGGATACAAAACTGGCTATGGTGCATAACATTCTCATCAGCATATCCCACAATGCCAAAAATTAAGGCTCTAGTATTAAAGAAAGTATGAATGCATAGAAAACAAGATGGGGTAAAAATAAAATGAAAATCTGATATGCACTACTGTATATATATTAAGCTCTGAATTTCAGCGACTAAAATTGCACACATCTCCTCTGTACCTCTACCTGGGACAAATAATACATTGCAATTAAATAAAAAAACAAAACAAATTACACCACTTCTTTTCCCTCTTCGAACGGGCTGGTATTCGAGCCGTTTTCTGTGTGACCTCACAGGCCTGTCGCCTCTTTGCTGGTCTGGTGGAGATGTTTTCATCGTTTACCCCTCGTGGCGAGAAGACTTTTGGAGGTTGACGGTTGGTGCTTGGGTCTAACTGCTTGACAGTCGGTGATAAAAGTAGATGTAGCCCAAGTCTTTAGGAGGCCTCTCTGATAGACAGACTTTATGGTCATTGTAGATCACCCATCTGTAATAAAAAAATGAAATAAATGAAAAATACAATGCTAGAAATTACATCACAAATCACCTCCAATAAAAATGGCCTCAGTGTAGTAACTCTTGGAAGAGACTCTACACGACCATGAATAGCCATAGAGAAATTGTGCTCTGGAAATCCATATATAAGGTTTTGCTCTGGGTTATGTAAGAACTTCCAAGGCCTATACCTCAGAATGACAATGATCTTCCTTGGCCTGCCTTAGAACCACAGAATGTATGCAACCACCAGATACACAGCCCCCTAGATGTGCCAGAATATTCTATTTGAGGGGGCAGCCTATAGCCTAGTGGCTAAGGTGCTTCACTGGGACCACTGCAGCTGTTGGGCCCTTGAGCAAGGCCCTTCACCCCACATTACTTGAGGGGGGATTGGCCCCTGCTCAAATCAACTGCAAGTCGCTTTGGATAAAAGCGGAAGCTGAATTTCAGAGTCGCCGGCGGTTGGCTCGCTTACCTCCCCTCTTTCTTGATGTGGCACACGTAATGTCCAGACATCGTCGATGCTCCCATGTGGCTAATGAAGCCAAACAGCTCATAACCTGAGTGAAGGTCAAACGAAAAACACGACAATAAAGGTTTAACAAATGCAAGATGCAAATCTCATCATCCCTGACTTTAAAACTGACGTTTAAACTTGAATGACTGCACCAGCCACCATTTAATTGTATGAAGCCGTTATATTCCTCAAATGGTGTTTTGCTGATGACACAGAATTTGCTTCTTGAAGATGTAATACAGGTCACACTAATTACTAAGACAGAACATGCAAATAATATATTACATTATACTAAAAACACTACCTGAATTTATGGATTTTCTCTTTGTAATGGTAGAAAGACTATCTGTTACATTTGTGGTCTTATAAGTACTGAAAAGATCGGGAGAGGCAATGCAAAGATGGAAATATCTACACAATTCCACATCGATGAGCAATTCTATTATGTCATCTTTTACCAAGTGCAGTGTGGTAAAAGATGACAACACACAATTCTTATAATGGAAGAGACCAAACATGAGTCACTAGATCAGTGGTAGGCAACCCAGGTCCTGGAGTGCCAGGGACATTTCTGGTTTTTGTTCCATCTGAGCTTGATGATTAAAAGCCTGAGGCTGAATATTCTGAACATGAAACGCTTCTAGTGCCACCAGCACATGGTTTCCTGCATTCATCAAACCTGACTAATTGCAGCTAATTAAATGGAATCCAATAATGTAGTTAGAGGCTTGGATGGAGAAAAACAAAAAAAGAGGACCATCTCTAGCACTCAAGGACAAGGTTTGCCCCTGCAGTAGATTATGGATATTCATGGATGGCCCATGAAGCCAGTAGTTTAGCTGCTTTTCATTCTTCCTGCCCAATCAGGGACTCTAACCCTGGGATGACAGGTGAGTGGGATCTCTAGCCAGTCAGACATTAATCAATCAGTTAACTATCAAGTGGAGAAGAATACCTAGCAGTGCTGCAGGCCCCAAGGGCCAGCTTGGGCTCAAGATGGCTATTGACTTTATCATTAATGATAACGGCAAAGGCCATGGTGTTCAGTGGAGGGGCACTTTCTATTTTTGCTTTGAAGGTGATGAAAACACTCCACATTTATCGACGTGCACAGCCGACAGGACACGAATGCTGTGGCAGCACAAACAACTAGGCCTGGGTTCACCACAGATTCACTCTACTGTTCACTCTTCAGGTGCTGGTCAAATTTGAACAGACTACTACCAGTCGCTGAGAAATTTCAGCGAAGCACATATCTAACCAAACCGTTCGTACAAGTCACACAAACAATAATGACTGTGTTAAGAATATCTGTGAAAAGAGTGTTTCCTTATAAAACTGTGACTAAGTAATGTCACTGGTATCTAAAGGGTCACAGTAAATCTATTTTTACCCAAGAGCTGCGGCCTGCCAGTATAGTGGTCAGGGTTTTGTTGTGGCCAGCTCCGGCTTCTAAACTACAGGAAGTTCTGGTTGACACCAGGAGTTTCTGGTGCAGCATTACTGTATGGAACGTTCAATGAAATGACACCTGGGGTCAGGTGACAGATCTGTTCTGGGAGGAGCCAGTGAGAATGCCTGGCAGTGATGCCCATTTGCTATGGACCCGTTAATAGTATAGCCATTATGACCTGGTTGCTATGGACCCGCTACCAGTACAGCCGTTAGGACCTGGTTGCTATGGATCCGCTACCAGTACAGCTGTTAGAACCTGGTTGCAACGGAACCGCTACCAGTACAGCCGTTAGGACCTGGTTGCTATGGACCCACTACCAGTACAGCTGTTAGGACCTGGTTGCAACGGAACCGCTACCAGTATAACAGTTAGGACCTGGTTGCTATTCACCTGCTACCAGCAGAGCTGTTAGCAACTGGTTTCTATGGACCCGCTACCAGTACAGCTGTTAGATCCAGTTTACTACGGACCCACTACCAGTACAGCTGTTAGCACCTGGTTGCTATGGACTCAGTACCAGTACAGCAGTTAGGACTTGGTTGCTATGGACCTACTACCAGCACAGTAATTTGGACTTGGTTGTCATGGACACTCACGGCCAGGTCCGTCTCTGATCCGGGGTCCGAGCGGGTCCTGGTCGGGGGACAGCGTGGAGTCGCTGTGGGCGTTGCTGCTGGACCCGGCGTTGTCGTTGGGCTCCGTGCTGGCCATGTCAGAGGCCCCCTCACTGCCCTCCTCACTGGCAGGGTGGGAGAAGATCCACTCCAGGGCCCGCTCCAGATTATTGTTCTGAAAACACAGGGTGGGGGGCGTTATACAGTGCTGTCAGCAAGAGCCGTATAGTATGCACTAACATTAACCCTTCAGTTCCAAGAGTGCTCACTTTTGACCTTATACCTTTTCAACCAATAAACTGCTGTACTATTGTTTTGAGCCCCTACTAAATTCTCAGCTTTCTCAACCAAAGCAAAAACCCCTTGGAATTTGGGTGTAGCCACTTCATAATGAGTTAACCCTTTCAGTCCCAAGCCCAGTAACTCATCAACTGTCCACTGGCTATTTGCTAGTTGATAGTGCATCAGATGATGACGATGGCTAACTTCGAGCTAACTGTTATGGTAAAATCTCATACATTATTTTTGGAGTGTTTGTGCCCACACCCTTGTGTGGTCAAAACCATGGGTGAAACCCTGGAGTGAGGAAACCCTGGTTGAATCCTTGTGTGGTCAAAAACCTGGTTGAAACCCTTGTGTGGCTTTTTAACCGAATTAGAAACTCTGATTCACCTCGGATGGATTCCGGCACGAAGAACATGTCAACTGATGTGGTATTCTTTTTTTAGAATGACGCAGGACAGAGGTGAATACCCCCTCCCCCCCTTCCCTTCCACTGGACTATTATTGGAATGCTTGCTAGAAGTCCAGTGCGTCACACACACACACACATTGACACTGAACTCCTTCTCTTTTTTTAAATACTAGGTCAGGGCTACCCAACCCGGTTCCAGAAGAGCTACCATCCTGTAGTTTTTCATTTCAATCCTAATTTCGCATATCAGATTCTATTCATTAGCATCTCTAGCTGTTGAATGAAGTGAGCTTTAAGGTTGGAGTGAAAACCTAGAGACATTATATACCATTTTAAAAGCATCATAAAATTATTATCTAAATTAATGAGCTATAAGTGCTATTTGACACAAAATTGTGCTCAACAAATAACACTAATACTCAAGAATATGCTATTAAAAAGATCAAGGAACAGTATCACATTGAAAAACTACTTGTAAATATAATGCAAGACAAATCTCTAAATCACAAAGGCAAGGAAGAGGCATTAAAATCCAAATACACTGAGCACACAAGTGGGTCAGCCAAGACAATCACTGCATCACCGAACGAATACCAAGCACTCAATCGATACACAGCCTTTCCATTTCAGATCTCTTCTAGACCATTACACTTTACTTTAGACTTTCTGTCCTCCCCCCCCTCCCCCCACATAAAAAGTCAGATGTGAAACAGGTCATTGAACACACTGTGGCTTTCAAAGGGATTTGCTTGGACAAAATGTAGAAAGATTGGATGTGGAAAGATCATCTGAAAACTTGTGTTCAACTGATAGCAACCTGCATGTCAGTACCTGCAAAATGCTTTGATTATATGATTATTAGATGACAACAGAATTGACTTGGATATATCCTTCACTGGTGTAAAATGCCTCTGAGCAGGCTTGGAGATCTAGGACAAGACCTCCTCTGTTGATATGCTAACCTTCTTAAATATTATATTACGTTCCCGCCACTGAGCAGATGCTGGTATCCAGTGAAACAGTGCGACAGGGAGAGAGTGTAAGCGTATCCAGCTGTTGTGTAAGAGCAACAGAGACAAGCTTGGCTAAAAACATTCCCAAACCGACTGACTGCGACAGCCAATATGGGCCCAGGGTCTGGAGGCTACTCAGGGTTGCTTTATGAATGAGACTACTGTATTCATAAAGCAGTGTCCAAGTTCATGAGACACCATTATTGATAGTCCCCTAACTCCCTCATACCTATTTCCAAAATCTTTGGGGCCTATCCCAGCATGCATTGGGCCAGGGAAACCCCCAGCAATCCACACGTCATTCACTCATTCACCCATACCTACGGCCTTTAGACTCTGAAATTAGCCTAATGTGCATGTCTTTGGATTGTGGGAGGAAGCTCACACAGATATGAGGAGAATATACAGTCTCTACACAGAGAGGTACCAGGCAGGATTCGAACCCTGGATGAAGATGATAATTAAAAAATGGAGACTCACGTTGCATTTCAGGGCTTGGATGCTGTGTTGCCGTGGGAACCCCATGGATATGAGGATGGAGATGCTCTCCTCGGGCGGCTGGTTGTCCAGGGCGGGGGGCGGAGCCAGGCCGGCGCTGGAGGGAGTGGCCTCTGAGGCGGAAGGCGTCGCCATTGGTTCGGCGAAGTCTGGGGGGCAGAAAAGGGAGACGTTTCCTGTAAGCCAGCGCTGTGAAGGCCTACACCACCAATCTGCGTCAATACGCACTAGACCTACCTCAAGCTATACACATACACTTATACCTTATATTAGTCCTAAAATTCTATTTATCTGCTCAGCAGATCCATTTATTCCATTAGCAGTATATTAGCAACCAAAATTACTGAGTGGGCCTTTAACCTTTTAAAGGTGTGACATCACAAATGTGTGATTAGAATGCTCTTAACTGAACATTCTAATACAGTCACTACTGGAAACTGAAAACAGTGTTCTAGAACACCGACTTAGAATTTTGAGAAAACAGTCCAGCAAACCTGCCCTCAAAAGGGTTAAAGCAGAAACAACCCCCGAGTCAAGGGTGGAAGCAAAATTGGTTCAATCATGACAATGATGAGTTGAAATTGGGGGTTTCAAACCAGGCCGGGAAGAATTCTTGCGGACACCACATCCCTTCTGTGGTTCTGAACGCTCTCTTTCAGAGCAGGAGTTTGTCCTGATATCTTGTGAAGGGAGAAAGTGACAAGTGCACCACTCAATTTCGCTCCTGAAAATGGCTTCCATCCTTTTAACACAGTATGAAGCCCATCATTACATTTCCTTTCCTGAAAACGCCTTCAAACGGGAAACGTGATCAGAGCCTGACGTGGGTTAATACCATCACTTAGGCTTAAATTGCTGCATACAATGCCTCCTTAAAGATTGGTGATTCATCACTCACCCCCTATGATTCAATTGGCCACATTTCACACAAGGAACAAAATTGCAGTGAACTGCATATGATGCAGTTATCGTTTTTTCCACAATATAATCCCAGCAATATCTATGAGCTAACAGGTCCGTCACTTCCTCATTCCCTGCGGCAAGCAACAGAAACAGCCATTATTTCTTATTACAGCCAATAAAACTCTAACCCACCAAAGACATGAACAGTTTATGTAACAATCGCTTTTGCTCAACACAGACCTTAGTTTAAAAATAAAAAAGTCCACCCTGCTTTCATAATGCGTCTTTAAATATAAAGAGACCTTCTCCCCCAGACCATGGAGAAGCAGAGCGGGTTACAGATAGAGTCCCCTGGCAGGGATGGAACGTTCAATCGAGCATCAGGGTTTGACCACCGAACAGACAGAGAACATAAAATAGGAATTAATTGGCTGGCTGCCTTACATTTAGAACAAAATAAAGTAACAAAATCACTCCGAAATAATGAGTGGACAGCTTCAAAAGAATACAAACCCACCAAAGAAGACTGCGGTACATGTTGCCATGTTGTACAATTTGGAGCCAGAGACTGCACAGTAGGGTCTTAATGACCTATACAGGAGCCAACTGCACAAGCTTCAAAAAAGAAGCCTGGTTTTGGCTGCTTGGGTCATATCCTGTCAGCGAGGATTAATTGCAAAGAGAAAGAAAAAAAGAGCACAGAGTAGTTTAGAGATACACCCAGTGAGCACTTTATTAGGTAAGCCTGTAGACCAGCTTGTTAATGCTAATATTTAATCAGACAATCTTGTGGCAGCAACTAAATGGATAAAAGCATGTAGACATGATCAAGAGGTTCAGCTATTTTTCGGACCAAATGTCAAAATGAGACTTTGAACATGGATGATTGTAGGTGCCAGACAGGGTGGTTTGAGTATCTCAGAAACTGCTGATCTCGCACAGCTCTCTAGAGTTTGCAGAGAATGGTGAACAGTAGTTCACCAAACCATGCATATCAAGGTCATAGAACAAACAAACGAACACACCAGATAGGGTACAATTCATAAAGGACTGTCTGTTAGATTATGAACATATGTCTAGTACACAAGATAGATGGACCAAGTCTGTAACTACCAGACCAAGACAACTACAAATAACAGAATACCCATGACAGAACCTAATCTCCATCATATTGATCTCCATAACCAATTTAGTTTAGATGACCAACCAACTTTAAAATATTTCAAAGTCATTTACATAATATGTACCCGTCATCATCTGTAATGTACATATCATTTTCCATGAAGTTATAAATGTATATAAATATACATCTATAAAAATGATAAAATCATTTTCAAATGGCTTTGCAAAATCTTAGGAACCCATTAATTGGCTGTATTTACAGCTACTGAATGCCATCAAATGTATATTCACGGTGAGAAATATCTGGGTTATTATTCAAGGCACTCAATGAAATATGCGGTACACAGAAGTCATGAACTCCACAAGGAGGATATTGTACGCCCCATTGACATAGCATGACCTTGTTTATATAACAGCCTCTTGTTCATGTAACAGCCTTGACACAAGCACTGGATCATTTTATTGCTGACATTTCACTGTGGTTGTAATAGACCCTCCACAGAAAAAAATGAATGAATGTCTGCTTTCTGATAAGCAAGAGATGAAGCCAATCCTATTTCGAAGAGAAACGCTCTCCAGAATAGAACCTTCAAGTCCAAACTATCATCCGCAGAAGGGCTCCCATTAACTGGGAAGCTGCCATTGACTGATTAGGTTTGACATCAAATCTTCTGTGTCTATCACGAGTCGGAAACCGAAGGCTTTTTTTGCCAATCTTTAGGCCGCCCATATTGTTAAGGAGCAGGATTTACGAGACACAGTTTAAACAGACAGCCCTTGGGAAAGCAGAAACGTATTGAATGTTTCCCAGGTTACGTTGATATAGCCCTTCAAACTGACACGGACCGGGGGGATTTATGAATCAGCCCGGCAGGCGCTACCTGAAGTCAGCTCCACCCCCGTACATTCCGCATCACCCTCAAAATAATTGGAATGTCCTTCCTTTGATGTGTCAGAACCGAATCTCTTTTCCACATCGGCAAGAGACCATCTGAAGTCATGATGTCCCTAGGACACAACCCCTCCTTTGCCCATTAATGTATAACGTCCTTTTGAAATGGACAGCAGTGTGTAGTGGAGAAAAAAATAAATAAATAACGTTTTTGCGACGTTAGCGTTTTCGACATCTCAAACCACAAATCACAAAGTTCAACACACAGTTGAAGATCTTCTTTTGAGTCTTAATTCCCCCTGTACATTTCCTGTATCAATTCTTTACAACGGAGGGGGGGTTATACCCAGGTGGCCTCATAATATGGAGCCCCATTGAAAACATCATGTTATGTTCTCGTGTTTTTACATTTGATGTACAGTACATGTACAGTACATTTTACAGCTGCTCCTTTCTTGGATAGGTCTCACTGGTAAAAGAGATCTCAATGGGACTTACTGGTTAAATAAAGGTGAAATTTCGAAATAAAATACAAATTATTTTATAATAGACTGTTTATTTTATAAACCCCTTTAGCGAGGCCATAATCAGACAGGAAGCAAATGCGCAACAGCCAATAAGAGTGTGCTCCTCAGAAGAGCAGCTCCGTTGCCGCGGAGAACAATAAGCAGAGACAAAAGGACTGGAAGCTCGTTTTTCAAAAGCCCCGCCGGGAAAACCAAGGGGGAAGCTTCTCCGAAACTTAACAAAAGCAGCAAAAACCCGCCTGAGATGAACAACGACCTATCCGCAGTGGGACAGCGATCCTCAAACTGTGGATAACATAGAGTAGCTTCTGGTTACCGGTTCCACGGATTCCTATGGGAGCTGCGGAATGGAGCGAGAAGCCAATTCATGGAGGCGGCCATGTTTGATTATGGGGCTTTTTTGTCATGTCGATTGCAATTAGACCCTTTCCAGTAACAGACAAAATAGTCAAATTATTGAAGTCAAGTACACATCAGTGCTCCTTGAGCTCCCCTCTTCTAAACCGTTGCCGTGGAAATTCAGCCCCCGTGGGAAGCCCCATTAAAGGCTAATCCACCATTTCCATAACTTCGACCACCTCTAGTGCCCGTTAAATTCAACCAAGGAAGGAAAACCGCCATCGTTTCCTTTCCCCTTGGCTTCGCCCAAGGACGGTACAGTTTGGGGGTCACCTTCTTGTTTCTCTCCGCCTCATTAGCTCTTTGGGGCTTTTCACTTCCAGCAAAGCCACTTGATAATATCCACTTGAAAAACAGATTGGGCGAGCTCCACAAAGAAGCTTCAAGTGGGGGGGTGCGGGGTGGTGGTGGGGGGGGGGGGGGGCAATCCCTGAGGAAAGCTAACGAGCTGACGCGCATTAGCATTAGCTCCTCAGCCGCTTTCATAGCACAATAGATGTTTTGACAACAGAGCGACGAGACGGGCCTTTTGTCTGTCAGGGCCGCTATTCTCTGTCACCGCTGCCTCGTCCCCATTTCTGCTGTGACAGAGGTGACCAAAACACACGGTATTCCTTTTGGGAATACCCCCCTCCTGCTGTAGCACCATGCATTAACCTCAGATACCCCCTGGGAAGGAGAGAGAGAAGGATTCTAGCACCCCCTCGAGATCGCGTGGACTTCACGGAGTTTGCTCACAAGCCCTGACCGCAATGTAGTAAGCACCTAACGGATGGATTCACCTCAAGGTGCAGCCAACTATAAACGCGACACGATTCAGAGAAATGCTTTGGGATTACTTGCCAATAAATTGCTCACATACCCGACAAGCTTGTTCATCATGAAAGATAAGTGAAAACAGGGGTTTGAGAAGAAAGATCGATATAAAACGTAGGATTTCTGTCAAAATCACCTCACCTACAGCTCAAACTGCTGGCTTACCTTGTACATGTTTTAAAAAAAAATGTTTTTAGAGATTGGTGAGGCGCGCTGGTAATACTGCTAACTCAAGGGCAGAGGTGGAAAATCCAGGATCAGAAAGTAAGTCCTCCCCAGTATTTTATTCCAATTACCTGGATTTGCCAATAAGCACAATTTTTCACCCAGGGGTTCTTTGTTTCTCTGTTTTTAATATTAGACGTATTGGAATCCTTGCTCAGCTGATCACCTTGGAAATAAACGCATAACTCATTTGATGGGTAAGACATCCAAAAAATTTTTTTACCTGTGGTTTTGCCAAATAAAACATGCCGAACTACCTCAAATGTACTTGACATTGCCACAGCAGGCTTATGCAAACTTCAACAGTAACAAAGGGTAGAGTTCATAGAGTTCAGCAAAGCTAAGCAAAGTTGTTGCCCAGGTTACAAAGACACCAGTGCAAGACGTTAAATACTGAGTACCATGACCCACCGAGGTACTTAGTTGCCATTCACATCATTTTTGTCAAAAAGCAACGGAGCGTTCAGTTGAAATTACATACTGGACATTTAAGAATGTAGTTCTTTAAGTAACTTCAAGGCACAGCCTTAGATGTAGCTTAGGTAGGCTGATAAACCCTTGATGAAGGCATTTACCAGCCCTACCTAAGTTGAGCACTACCTGCTCTGGGTAGCAGCAGACCGTACCTGGTTCCTCCATGTGGGTGATGATCCAGTTGAAGGCCATCTCGGGGCCCATGTTCCCGGTGTAGTACACCGCCTTCCTGCAGGCCTCCAAGGGGAAGCCCATCTCTGCCAACTGCATCACCGCCGCCTCGTCTATTTCTGGAGCTGAGGAACCACGAGGAGAAAAACCCACATCATCAGCTTCTAACGTGCGTTTTACCT
Organism: Conger conger; assembly: GCF_963514075.1. Lineage (NCBI taxonomy): Eukaryota > Metazoa > Chordata > Actinopteri > Anguilliformes > Congridae > Conger > Conger conger. The sequence goes on from NC_083763.1 coordinate 55,452,429, forward strand.
CGCTGTGATCCGGCCTCTGCGGGCCTCGTTAGGGAGAGCTAGGCACCGCAAGCCCTCGTTGCAGCTTACGAATTATTTCCAAAACGAGTAATTGACTGAAAATGCACCCATGACGAAACCCACAATTTGTATTTTCAAGAAAAGCATGCTTAAAACACAAGCAGCACAATAAAAGTTTTTAAAACCAAAATTACCAAACTACAACACTTTAAATTATGACTAAATACATACAAAAGGAAGTGGAATGTATACTTACAGTCCATAGAACTGTTCATTGAGCTATCTGTGGAAGAGAAGCAAAAAACATTTAACAAAATTGAACAAAATGGCGCCCATGCCTCTCAATGATCATCCTTATGAAAACAAAAATATGTAAAATGATAACCTGTATTCAATGCACATCACTGCCATTTAGTGTTGGAACAGAACATATATGCTAGCTGTCTGTTTTGGAATGGTGTCATCAACCTTACACACAACCAGCACAGCTTACAAGAGAAATACGTTTCCCCCAACATGCATTTTCTCTGCTGAGGAAGCAGTTTCATAAATATCAGTACACGTCTTTTGACATTCAGATTTGTTACTTACTGGTCACAGCATCTGTCTAAAGTTCAAAGCAAAATAGTAAAAAAAAACTGTAGATTCTAATTCCGTGGCAGGTTTGTTCCACTTATTTGTTCAGCGTTTTATTTTGATTTGGTTCAAATCATGCATTTAAGCAAAAATTCAAATGCTTTCTATTCCTGTGGATAAGCCAGCAAAAATATCCTGACTCTGACTCAGATGCTGGCCAAAATACATGTAAAATACCTTTTGTTTTTGTGGATGTAGTTTACTACTCACTTATGCCAAATGATTAAATGCATTTCAACGAAGACAAATAAATGTTATACTTTCACATTGATTTACCCCTCGTAATTCAATAGTCATTAATGCAAATTCAATGCATGCCAACTTAAAAAAAGAAATAAAATAAAATAAAGCATATCGTCAGAGTGAGAGCAGACAGGAACGCTTCATAAACGCAACAAAAAATGCAGTGCACCTCATTTCACGTGTACACATTGATCCAAATCTGCACACAGCCACATATAATGGAGTTCAAACAGTAGGGGAACAGGCAATTTAGAGGACTGCAAACAGATTAGCTCTCGACAGAGAGACAATTCCATGGTGCTACTTTACCCTCGGAGGGAGAAATAGGGCCGTGTTGGTAAATTGTGATTCATAGGCGGTGATACAGGGCAAAGGACAACTGGCCAGCCTTTTAGATTTATGTAGGTCAGGTTGTAAATGCGGTCTACTTTTACCCCCACCCATTTCTGACCACTGTAATTTATAACCGCGTATATGAACACTCCCTCATAGGTACATTACTGTTCCCAGCAGACATGATAAACAAACCCCACTGCCTCATCCAACAGGAAAACATTTAAATAGTATTTCCGGGATAAATGATCTGGCCGATTGTTCAAAGGCATTTCCGCCTACGCTACGTCAAAGGCAGATAAATTAATTAAAATAAGGAATAAATTCCAAACAAAGTGACCATGAAAAGGCTACACATCACCAATATAATATGCTCATAGCCAAATAACACCTACCACACACACATTAAAACATGATGGGCTACTCTGAATATAGGTGATGTTTTGGGCACAGACAGGGGCTACAATATTACAGTAACTGTATGTCTAAATATAAGACTAAAATACTCACTAAGACTGGGTTATTTTTTAGTTTCTGCCATGCCACAGTCTGTAGTATAGGGTCTGTGGTACCGGCTCAGTGGTACCGGCTCAGTGTAGTATAGGGTCTGTGGTACCGGCTCAGTGGTATTCAATTCCATTTTATTTGTAAAGTGCTTTTCACAGCAGACTCTCCCAAAGACGCTTTACAGAGTAACAGAAGGGAAGAAAAATGGGAAATATCAGCCCTGAGCCCCAAAATAGCATATGAGGTAAACGACTCCCTAGTAGGATAAAACCCGTCAAACAGTGGCGAGAAAAAAACTCCCCGATGGGAATAAATCTCCAGAGGAACGCGGCTATAGCCCATCCTCCGCTGGCCTATAGGTCAAGAGTACAGGTACAGGCTCAGTGGTACAGGGTCACTGCTCGTACCTCTGGTGTCCTCCGGAATGACGATGGGGGGCGTGAGGTCGGGAAGCTCCTCCTCGCCAGCCTGCAGGCCCGTGGCTCGGAGGCGGGAGAGATCCAGGAAGTCCGGAACGTCGATAGACACATCTGCGGAAACATTCCGCGGGACAGGAGATAAGAACTCAACAAAGCCTCCTCTTAAAAGAGTGACCATGCACGAACACAAGGGACATGAGGACAGCCATTTACTTTAATTTCATCAGTACATAAATTAATACGTATGTAAGCAAGTAAATAAATAAAGTTACACCATAAACATGAACACGTTAAATAGAAACACCGACGTTAAATCGATGGTTGATAAATGCACTGGACATCTAATCTAATGCTGACGTTCTTTACTGTGTGAAAAGTGTGCAAGAAAAACTGCGATTCAGTCAATCAGAAAAGTACAGGTCACAATCCGTCCATCAGTGTGAATGAGACGAGGGTTTATCTCCATTAGCTGCGTTACCCTGCTGGCTTCCTCATCAAAGACATGCTGTCACGGTTAAATTACCATTTAAAATACTTAAATATCTCCGATCTCAGAAAAACTACAATGAGGTTCCGGTTACACCATTAATGCAAAATATACAATCCAATCAGTAAGATTTCATCTGAACAAACGCAGAAAATGGTCCACATTTGCAGAACGGCGGTTTGACAAATATTACATCTACTGCATGAAACTAAAGTTATCTCAATTTGTTCTGCTTCGAATGAAACTTCACCCGACAATGTCAGGGGGGTTCAGTTTTCATTTCAGCAGACGTTCATGCAACTTGGAGATGTGGGGAGTTGCTTCGGAAGCACCGATGACTGTTATTCTGCGATAACTGGAACAGGTTTCTGAATATAGATCGCATCACGAAGAGTTTTCCGGTGCGTTCTGGGTTGAAAAATAACTGCGGTTTCCTCTACTCTCAAAATACAAAAAAAAAACACTCCTGTTACATTTTATAAATACTTTAGCTTTTTCCATTTGGTTGTCTCAACTGAAAGTTTTGTTTCCATGCTAATCTCAGCAAACAATGTAAAGGCGCCCTCTGCTGGACAACTGTGCCGCTGCATCTGAATATGACCAAAGTTTGAGGTCAGTTTCAGTATCAGAATGAATATACAGTAAAATGTTGCCCATTTCACCAGATATGGGCCAATTCAAATGGCCCTCATTTCCTGAAAATCAGAGCTGAACTGTGCTCACCCCTACTGAATTCATGCCATTTTTAAAAACAGTATATCAGGCGGCATTGAACACAGTATTAGAACATAAAAACATGACAGTTGAAATGACAGTTGACATGTTCAATTTAAGCCATCTTAAAACCATATAATTCTCTCAAACCCACCACACCACTCACCTAATTTCTTGGGGACCCAGTCCACCCCAAATGTGAACTTCTTAATCTGTAAAACCAAGTACTCTGGGAACGAGGCAAAACGGGATGTTCTATAAGGAAAAGAAAAGATAGTGAGAGATTAGGGATGGCGTTTCAAAGAAAACCGGGTGAAATTGTTGCATTATACTATAGGTACTATTCACTCGATACGAACAGCCTAATCCCTTCAACAACTTCAAAGGAACATTTCCAGACCTTTTAGTTGTTGCTAGCTCGCTAGTTTGATTGATTCGGATTGATGAATACTTTTTATTTAAGTGCCGTACACTTTACCAGCCCGAGAGGGCATAGAAGACACTACATTATAACAAAACAGCGTATACATTACATATTAAGTCTGATTATACAATTTAGCACAATACCTAAATTAGGCCTCATTTGCATCAGCATATATGGACTAAATAAAGTAATAATACAGTTTGTGGGCGTTTCGAATACTAAAACCTGGCAGCAAATGCTGATGCGTAGCATTTTCGGGCTAAAGGTTAGCGTTAGCTACGGCTCCTACTTGACTCCGGCGGATTTGGCCTGCAGGGCGGAGCTCCAGAAGTCCTCCACGTTCTCGGGCTCGGTGAAGGCCTGCAGGCAGGCGGTGAAGGGGATCCGGGCCCTCACAGGCTCCGGGGAGCCCCTGCCGTTCTCCTCCGCCTCCCTCCTCTTCACCTCGTACGCGATCAGCTCCTCTGCAGGATGACAGGAGAGCCCCAAAAACTGAGCAAAAAATGTCTGTCTAAACAATCGTCTTTGGTTTTGTAGTAAGACTTTTTTCTTTCTTTCTCTGAAGTAGAAAATATTAGCTTAGATTTAAACTGCTGTTTACTTAAGTAAAATTCTCACCCCATTGACAAATCTTGAAATTAGTCAAACCCTCTCTGTCTCATTTAGCAAAAAAGGAATAGAAATAAGTTTTTAAGTCTAAATATAAGACTAGGACAGACTTATTTTGAGTGTCTGCAGGGTACAGGACGCCGTGGGCGGTATTTACCCCTGTTGGTGGCAGCCTCCACAGGCACAGGGAGCTGCATGAGGTAGTCCACCCGCTGGGTGTACCGGACCTTTCGGGACTGGCAGCACTGCACCCGCTCCTCCACCAGGTAGCGGAACACGTCGCTGGGGTTCTCCGAGCCCACGCTGTTCCTCTGGGAGACGGATTATACACACACAGTCTCACAAATGTACACACACACACACACACAGCCTCCCAAATGTACACACCCACATGCACAGACATTTCTAAAGACAGACAAGTTTCTAAATATCAAACAGTAAACTGTTAAAATCTAAATCAAATCAATATTTGTCACGACTATTTTAAAACTGCATCAATTCTCTTAGACGTTTATTGTTTGTTTTTGTTTTCTAAGATCAAATTTATATTGTAAAAATCTATGGTGCCGAAATCTTTTACACAGTGAGGCTCACATACACAAATGCCTCAAATCAGTCAGAACCCCACCCCAAAAAAAAAACAAAAAAAACAATGAGCAATCTATGGTAAAACAATTAAATCAACATTCATCTAAACACACCTAGACAGAGTAATGCACTTGAGCAGGGGCAGTGAGTCATTAAAACATGGACGACATTGCAGTCTTACAGAACCTGGCACTGAAACGGCTAGAGCCCCAAACACACATCTTAGCCACAGCAGACTCCATTCAGAAATCCCACCCAAATCCCCATTACACACACAAAATAATTGGGGCCAAAGTGTGAGAATAGGAGGGTGGATTATTGGCAGTTAGCGGGTGATTTGAGGTCGTTGTCGATAAAGCTTTATGAGTTTATTTCAGGATGTTGTAGGGACAGGGAGCGTTGCTATAATTAAAATATCCAGCTCGTTAAGAACTTCCCCACAGCGGTTAATCCAATCTAAGGTGCTACATAAATACGCTCTCATGGTCACACCTTCACTTCAGTGACACCGACTTCTGAATAAACCTGATGATGGATGAAATCTGTACTGTACACATAAATCTTTCATGTACTACAAGTCCCAGGCTTTCTACAGACAAGACAGGGTTGTCTATAGACAAGGACAGTGTTAGAAGGGGATCCGTCGTGATTAATCTGTAACTACTGATTTCTCACTCCAGAAATGGGGGTCACTAATAATGGCTTTACTGCTGTATGTGTGTGTTTTTATGTTTTTACCAAAATGTTTACCAAAAAAAAGTTTCCCATTGTTACATACAGGGTATGAGAATTAGTACTTAACTGATGAATCAGGAAAAATGGTCAATAATCACATCTCTGCATGGATGAAGTGGATAAGGACTGAAAGGTGAGACAGACTGAAATTCGCTGAAATAAGTAGACTGTCAATTATACAGTTTGTATTATTTTACCTCTTCATGTAATTTATGTAAATTGTTTATTACATTTTTTGTATGCTGGCTACTTCATCTGAAGTTCCCCCTGGGCAAAATAATGTTAACCATTCTACAGCAACACTGTAAATCGTTACCCACAAAATGAACCTACCATCAAGGCCTCCGAGCACTGGAGTATTTCCAAGCTGATTGGAATTACAGTAACTAAGCAGCATTACAATCAACTTTGTGGTGGAACCAACCATGGATTACTTCTAAAACTTTGAAAGGCCCATAAGCAGCCAGAAAGTATCAGCGGGATCAAACATAAGGATGTACCGCGCCTGTTTTTCTGTCTGTTTTTCTGGGGATGTCGGTAGAGCCAGCCACAGGATCCGGCCTGAGCATGGTTAATACCGGCCGGATAAATGGGAAGTGTTATCTGCCGCGTGTAATCGAGAGGCTGATCTAAATTTAACCCAGTTACATAGTCAAGTGTGTGCCAGGCTGCCCAGGAGAGCAGGAGAGCTTGTGCTTCATGGAAAACCTTCCACTTCAGACCTCAGGAACGTGGCACCAGAGGTCACAGCACAGCCTGCCTCCAAATGCCTGTTTAAATCCCGCCATTAACCATTTGAAGGGTCGTTTTTTGTAATGTTTTCTAGAATTCCATTGCTTTCAGTTTCAGTTGAGTAGTGATTTCATTAGAATGTTCAGTTAAAGGTCCCATATTGTACACCTTTCCAGCATGTTATTTAAGTCCTGATAGTTGTGATGTCATAAAGTCCAAATGGATTTCTTTGGAGACTATGCGCTTTGATACTTTCAAAGTTATTTTATAGCACCTACAACTATAATCCTCATAGCAAGGGAAATGTTGTTTTCCACAATATGGAACAAGAATATTCAAATCGTGTGATCTTACACCTTAAAGCACAGGTGTCAAACTCCAGTCCTGGAGGGCCGTAGTGTCTGCTGGTTTTTGGGGTGTTCTGGGTTCATTCAAGTCACTGATTGGTTAAAGTATCCACACGCCTTGTTCTCAAGGCCTTAATTGGCCTTAATTGGCAGCTGATTGAAAGGAAACCGCAAAAACCCGCAGACACTGCGGCCCCCTGGGGATTCAGTTTGACACCCCTGCCTTAAAGGGTTCCATTGTTTCACCATAATCTATAACCACATTATTATACTTTGTAACAGAGCACCTAAATCTGTTTCTGTTCCATCCATTGGGGCTTCAATCTTTTTGACAACCCAGTCATTTCAGAGAGGGTTTTTGTGACACACACAGAATCAAAATGGCTGAATCCAATCTTTTCATACAAGTTAAATAATGGTTTGTCAAAACAAACAAACAGACATAAACACACACACACACACACACACACAGACCTTGGTGGAAAGTGTCCCTGCTCCAACACTGAACAGTGTGTGTGTTCAAAAACACAAACAAGAGTAATTACGGCTTTAATGTGATAGTTGAAAGCGAGTGTGAACAGCGTGTCTGAACAAAATTAGGGTTCTACAGAGACCTGGCAGAAGCTGCCACCCTCCAAGGCTGCAGTAGCCTCTGACCGTTGGTTCATTAACATCAGAGACACACTCACCTCCACCTGGTTCAGCATGTGCAGGAAGAACTCATGGGCGTCCTGCTGTCGGTTGGAGGAGAACTCCAGGTGACCCTTACTGACCAGGGCTTTGAACATCCGTGGAGAGATTCCCTTCGGCTGGTGCTGCAGAAGACAGTCGCATCAGTACAGGAATCCACACACTGCCAAAACGCCTGTCTTAACAAGCGTTTTAGTCTTAAAATCTTAATTCTGTCTCAAGTAGAAAATATAAAGTTACTGTTAGCTTGACAAGTGAAATTGTCTTACCCCATTGGCAAATCTTGAAATTAGTTAAACTGGCTCATGTCATTGGTAAAACATTTTTATTTTATTTATTAAGCAAAAAAGTAATAGAAACAAGAATGTACATGTACATCTAAATATAAATATATTCCATGCTTATCTCCTCTCACACGATGGGATTCCTCAGGCTAAAAGGATCTCTAATCCCTGTACCACTCCATACAGGCCAGAAGGCACACTGCATTATGAATGCTACCCTGGGACCAAGGAATTAAGGAGAGATTCCAGAGCAGGGCTGCCAACCCTGCTCCAGGAGAACTACTATCCTGTGAGTTTTCACTCCGACCCTAAATAAACACACGTCATTCAACAGCTTGAGCAGGGCTGCCCAACCCTGTTCCGGGAGATCTACCATCCTGTAGGCTTTTACTCCAACCCTTCCAACATTTTTTGGTAAGTTTCTAAGTTTCAGATGTGCGTATCTGTGCTGTCTGGTCAATGGTAAGGGAAGGGGGGGGGGGGGGGCGTGTAAGAATAGCACTTCCCCCAATGTACCACAGTTGTTTTGGACATCACTGGCCATTCATCCACTGACACAGACAGTCAGCTGTCCCTGTGTGTTCACACCCAATGCAGGCCAGACTAATGTATAGGGCCCCAGACCAGTCAATTCCTGGGGTCTATGGAGAACTCAGGGAGGTCAAAGGGTAAATGTGCAAACAATTCCGGAAATCTCTCATCCACTGAACGCTTGTAGTTTTCCCCAAAGGAAGATAACACAGCTGCATCCATCTTATAAGTCTTCCTAAAAAACACAACCGCTATGCCTTCAACAAGGTAAAAATACTCACAACCCAGAGGGTGTAAACATTTTTGATTTCCTCACCCTCACCCTTTTTTTTCTCCACAATGTCAAATCAAGCTGATGCTAGAATGCTCATGACAACACTTTCATTCTGCAGTTCAACGTTCACAAGTAGTTAATGCCAATTCATGTACCCTTAAAGTGTGACCAAGAGCTGAACTGAACAACCTCCATCGTCAAATTGTCCAGCAGCCCTGGGCATAAACCTCTTTGACAGAAATGACACAAAAACGGCAGTTGCAGGTCTGCTTCCGTGCTAAAACCCAGATATGGAGCTGGACATACCCAGGCCACCTTGCGTTCTTCCGTCATCACCTGTTCTATGAGCTCGGATTTGGCCGGAGGTTTGGAGTGCTGTCCCGACAGCAGGCCATGACCCAGTTTCGCCCTGGGGGGGGGGGGGGGGGGGGGGAGGGTATATAAACATCATAAATCACAGGCTTGTGAAAGATTTAAATTACGCACAATAATATGGCCTACTGTATGAAGCAATCTGGCTCAATGGCACACATTTGATCTGAGCATGAAGATTTGGTTTACAACTCCAGGACCACCCCCCACCCCAAACTCCGAAACCCGCAGATCCCCTGTCCTGGAGGACTGCAGCGTCTGCAGGTTTCCTGCAATCAGCAGCCGACTCAGGCCTCAGAGACCAGCCCTGTCATCGCCATTTGCCGAGCAATGCGTGACCTTGGGATTATAAGGTTCTATCTGGTATCTTTGAAGCTCAGTATCTCAAAACCCACTCAGAAACGCAAAGTGAATGGGCTCCAAGCAAATACAACCTCTTAAATATTGCATTACTTCATACTTTTAAACAGTATGAAAAGTTTGTGCAGAACTTCACACGTATATTTAGCGCCCTATAAACAACATATTTATGTTGTTTATAGGGCACACTCAAAATGTCAGTTTGAACCTTATAATTCTAAGGTCTCGAATGACTTGGATGTGATAAAAGAGTTCCAGGCAGACACTTTACATCTATTTAAAGCTTGCACTGCTTGCTTTCTGAGCTGTGGTTTTTAGGCGCTCATGCCAAGAGACTGGTCAGCGCAAATACTCACATTTGCGTGGCAAAGTCCTGCGTTGGGTCAATGGGCGAGTAGTCAAATATCCTTTGAAGACTCCCTACATACCTGCGGAGCCACAACAGCCAAACACTTAGACAATAGGAAAAAAAAATACAAAGCACCGACATACATGAATAAAATACAGTAAGAAGAATATAATAATAATCCACAATTTAACCATTTGAAGAGTAGGTTTTTTGGAATGTTTTTTCAAAATTCTATATCATTGTTCTAGAACTTCTCTGCTTTCAATTACCAGTAGTGATTGTTACATCAGCATTAGAGTGTTCAGTTGAGAACATTTCAATCACACATTTGCGACCTCACACCATAAAGGCTAATGGAATAGGGTGAAGGGCAGTAGACAACATTTTAATGTTTCTGCTACTACTACCCTGTTGCAACAAGGGAAATGTAGGTTTGACTGCATCAGGATGGGCCTGCCAGGTACTCACGCCCTCTGGAATTCTGGGATGCTGAAGAGGACCTGCATGGTGGCGCTCATGTAGCAGCTGTTGCCCATGTTCTTGATGCCGGTGTAGCCCGAGCCGTACACGGCCTTCAGCTTGAGCCCCGACTCCTGGATCACCTCCCATTCGCTGAGGCGCGGCCGCACCTCGTTGTCCGTGTGCCCGTTCTCTGTTGGCTGAAGAAAAGCCAGGTGTTAGACACTGCAAAAGAAGTCTGTCTTAAGCATTTTAGTCTTGTAATGAGGCTTACAATCTTTTTTTCTCTCAAGTAGAAAATATTATCTTGTTTTTATGCTCACGTTTGCTTGACCAGTTACATTTTCATGTTTCTACTCATGTTGAAAATCGAACCGTCTCACCTAATTGTCAATGTTTGTCTTATTTAGTGAAAAAGATTTAAAGTCTAAATATACGACTGAAATACAGAGATGCAAAATACATGTTGAGACAGACTGTTTGTTTTTTGCAGTAAAGTTTATGGTGGTCTCCCAAAACTACAGGTCTCAATAGATTAGTAGAAATAAATGCGATTGGCAAAGGTAACACTGCGGGTTGCTGGGTGGCTCCTCCTGATAAAGTCTGTTCCAGTGTGGATTTCGCCAGGCATTCTGTTAAACTAATCTGAACCGCAGCCATGCCAACTGTGGCAGCTGCCTCACCAGCAGGGCCATAATTCACTGCAGCCTCGACTGAGGTGGAAAGAGCTACAGTCAGCAGAACAGTCAGCGGCTCACTGCACAACAGCACAACCCTGTGGTTGATTGGGTAACTGCAGTCTGCCTGAGGTGACCTCCTCCGACTCAGCGTCTGCGACGTGAGCTAAAGTGGGCAACCTCACACCTTTCAGAGGAGCGAGAGTGTGTGAATGGGTGTGTGTGTGTGTGTGTGTGTGTGTGTGTGTGTGTGAGAGTGTGTGTGAGTGTGTGTGTGTGTGTGTGTGTGTGTGTGTGAGAGTGTGTGTGTGTGTGTGTGTGTGTGAGAGAGTGTGTGTGTGTGTATATGTGTCCTTACAACTGTCTAATAGCGAGAAACTGGAGCCATGAGCACAAAGACACACACTGCGAATTTTAGATTGGGAGAAAAGAGGAGTGACATGAGGAGTCGACGAGGAGCAAATAAAGAATGGAACACCGGAAATCTGAACAGCAGTGAGGTTTTGGGTTCTGTTATCTGACATGAAGGCAGTGAAGGGCGGAACTTCACTCGAAACCAAAAACGGAAGAGCAACAACATGTTGTCTGGAGGCTAGTTTACTGGTGTCCCTGCATTTGCCCATAATGTCACATTTTAAATACATGTAATATTAAACATAAGCTTCATCACGGCAGACAGCACGGGCAGGTGTACCTTTTGCATCTGCAGCATATTGATGCCGAAGTGTGCCAGGTGGTCTGCTAAGTGGGGGTCCAGCACAGCCTGCTCCTCTTCAAACGAATAAACATCTGCCCCAGAAGGGAAGAGAAGGTTACTGCGATCACACTCAAAACACAGGACTTACTCAGCTTATATTTCTTCATTATTTTTTATTATGAATCCTTTATTTTACCAGGGAAGTCACATTGAGATTCACATCTCTTTTACATTTGAGCCCTGGCCAACACGGCAGTACACATAAAGAGCATAGAACTTTATGAACTATTCATGTGTACAGGGGGATATACTGTATCATTGAAGTAATTTAGATTAAGTATCCTCCATTCAAGGTTAGAGCAGTTGTGCCCCAGATGGGAGGATTTTAACCTATGTTGAAACCTCAGTTTGTTAGTTATACGCTCCTAACCACCCTGCTGTAAAATGCCACCTTGACCAGCTTAAAAAATGAGCTGGTCAAGCTTTGCTGGTCATAAAGCTGGTCGAGCCGGGTATGAGTTGGGCAACAAGCATGGCCAACTCGTCATGAAGCTGGTCTAGCAGGGTATGAAAAAAATAAAAATTAAAATTAAAATTAAAATAAAAATAACTCATAATTCATATAATAAAAATGTTATGAGAAAACATAAAAGGCTAAAAGCTAAAAGCTTTGAAGGCAACTTGGCTGCAGACATCAAGCTCTCTAATACCAAGACCAGGGGGGCAGTTACAGGGTCCGAGGGCAGTACTGACCGGCTCCGTCTGGGGTGATAGTGCCCAGCCTGACCGCCAGGGGGAAGTTGGTCTCCCTGTAATGCTGCAGGGCGTGTCCGTTGCCCCCACTGCCGTCGAAGAACCATTTCCCACAAAGCACTTCTCCGTCTGTCAGGTTGAGCCACAGGTTCTCCCTCATCTCACACTTGGCGCACTTCCATCCACTAAGGAGAGATGGTGGGGTGGAAAAAGGAGGGAAATGGGGTGATGTCCAAATATTTTTCTGTTGATCAGGTAATACTCCTACTGGGGGAAGCTAGTAGCCTGAATGAGACCGGAAGGCTGGCGGTTCGAGCCCCGGTGTAGCCACGATAAGATCTGCACAGCTGTTGGGCCCTTAAGCAAGGCCCTTAACCCCACATTGCTCCAGGGGGGATTGTCCCTTGCTTTGCCTAATCAACTGTAAATCGCTTTGGATAAAAGAGTCAGCTTTTAATGTTTTGCAATGTAATGTATTGCATAACATTTGTGGGCTGATTTAGGCCATGTCTGAACTTTTTTTTCATTTTTATTTTTTACTTTCACTAAACAGCCCAGACAAACCTGATTGATCACTGATTATTTCTTCAATGATATTATAAAAATCTGACCCTTAGATCAGCAGATTGTATTACACAAATATATTTTCACAAGCCGAGAGATGTCCGACTGATTGCATTGTTAGTTCACACACGTCATGAGACTTGTCGCCCAGAGCAGCTCAAAGTTCACCAAAGCAAATGCAGCTGCACATATTTGTCCATCTGCGATTGTTGTTTGTGCAGGTTATATTTAGAAGAATAACCTTTCCTGTAATCTACAGTACTGCCCTGTTTACACAATGCATCTTTGCTATCCCTTCATTTCCTCTCTTTTGGCAATTATAATTCAGCCACAAGCAAAATCACATCATTGTTTTAATGAAAAAACTGGAATATTTACTGCAAACACAATTTTAGAAGATTATGCGCTGAAGCTGATATGGGATCATAGTTCTCAAATCCTAAGAGGAGGCAACAGATTGCCTGGGCTTTATCGCAGCCTGGCAACAGACTTGCATCAACAAACATCATCCATAACATTCCCGCAACATGGAGGCGACAGTCCTGCCACCTGGCATTATGGGAACAGGTTCCCAGGGGAGGGAGGGACACTCTGTGAGTCATCAGATTGTCACTAGAAGGCCACTCAAGAAAGGACTAGTACTAACCATCACCATGGGCACAGGAATCCTATTGGCCATAATGTTCCCTTGAGCGGTTTACATGGCATGACGTGTTGTTAACAGGGCAGGACTTCCACCCATTCTAGGGGGACCATCCAGTGAAACCGACTCCATAGGGGTAGGTTTCATTTCAACTTTGGGGGGGGAGTGAAATGACTAATACCTCATACAGTGCTGCCAGTAGGTTTTTGGACAGTAGCACAATTTTCGTTCTTTTGACTTTGTACTCCAGCACATTGGCTTTGACATGAAACGGAGAATATGATTTGTGGCTATTTACATACACTTTGAGCAATCCATGTAGGAATTGCATCCCTTTTTATACATAGTCCCTCTATTTTAGGGGACCAAAAGTACAGTCATCTCTTTCTGATTAGTCAGGTGTATTCAAGGAATACTCATAATTGCTTCCTTGACTGTTGTAAGGGTCATTTTCTTAATTGATTCTTAATTGACAATGTGTATTAACATAAAGACAATCACATGATTACAAATAACCTTTTAGTGATAATCCTTATTACTATTAGACCACTTTCTGAATAAAGTGCTTACTATGAGTCTTTCTCTGTCTCTCTCTAGCAGACAGACAGCCTTTGACCTTAATGTCTTGGCTTTTCAGCTGGCACATTCTGGTCTTACAGCAAGGTCAACAAGGAGTATTCAGAAGACAAAATACTGATAAATGTTCTTGGCCAGCTTCATGTCTTTTTGTTTTGGTAAAGCCCCCCCTTCTGGAAAAGTGTGTATAAGAGTCTTACTGTGTCTGATGCAAATCAGAAAGGCAGTTAGCTTTCTCACTTTCTGTCATTTCTTTGCAAATAAATATGAAAGTTAAACACAAGTATAGCTATCGTTGTTATTACTGGGATCTGTTTCATCAGACGATGCTCACCTGTGAAATGTTAAAAAGGGCATTTTTCCCTAACACTGTCATAGGACTCATCTTGATGAATGCAACAACAGACTCCAAAGGCAATCAAAAGCATAGAATCAAGACTAGATATTGAAAGATTTATTTTACCTGCACTAAGAAAGCGATTGAGTACACCTGACTAATCAGAATATTGTCCAATTACTTTTGGTCCCCTAAAATGTGGGGGGCTAATTATAAAAAGGGATGCAATTCCTACACGGTTCACCCAACATCCTGGAGTACAGAGCCAGAAGAACAGAAACCGTACCAAATACTTATGGACTGCACTGCATGTCATTATACCAATTAAGGGGGGACAGTTCATTTATATGAAACTATTGTGGGTGACGCGTCTCCCCGTTTCGCCCCAACCCTGTGCGTTTGAGAGAGGCTGTACCTGGGGGGGATTCGCAGGCCATTGTCCAGCTGCCTGAGGCTGCTGGCGTGTCGGGACACCTGCACCTCCTCCTCCCACGTCTCCGACTCAGTCTTCCTGTAGGCGCACGTGGCATTGAGCACCGCGTCGCACGCTATCGTCACCTGCGAGGGACCGGGAATACACGCCGCCTGAGTCACATGGGTCACCCGGGTTACCGGGACCGTGCGCCCTCCCTCAAACGTCACGGTTCTAGATCAGTGGTTTTCAAACTTGTTCTTTCACGGCAATCCAATTTACCCAAACGGTTCACCCTCACAATAAAATAATGACAACATCTGACTAATTACACATCTAAGCACAATCAAATCATTTTGGATAAAGTGTAAAAGAGTAAAGAAAAATTATATTTAATATCTATTTCACTACCGCTTCCATGGACACCATATAGGCACGGAGAGGGCAGAGTGTGCAGTTATCTATGAACTATTGTTAATATAATGGAGTGTTGGTCCATTTTGGTGATCCTTTTCTTTAAAAACTGGGAATACCCAACTGTGAAAACCACTGTTCTAGATCACTGTGATTGGAAATTGCTGAAGTCACACCAAATCACACGTGCATCATGACAAACCCTTTGGCGAGTGCAGCCAAACCAGTTTTTTCTTTTGTTTTTTTTAGTGCTGTGGGGCGTGCTGGTTCTCATTGTGACTTCCCACTTTGTGCCTTTGAGACAAAATGGCCGTGCATTTCAGGTAATAGTCATGATCCAACTTTCCGATTAGTGTGCATGCAAAAGAAGGGTGCTAATTGCAGTGAATCAAGACAGTTTCCCCATAATGA